>NC_056733.1:608122373-608159873 GCF_019279795.1 Protopterus annectens
ATAAGCTAGAAGGCTTCCCTCCAACACAGAAAAGCTTGGGGGGCTCAGAAGCTTACAAACAGTACTGGATACAGCAAATCTGTATCTGGAACACTAATTACAGGAAAGGTAGGAAGTAGGCTAATTACAGGAAAGGTAGGAAACAGGCTTACAATTATTTTTTTTTCAGAAAAGTAGCAAAAACAGTAGTAAAAACAATTCACATTCAGTGCAAGCTGGCACACTTGAGTATGTAGCAATATTAGTCCACACACAGTTTGAAAAAATGTAATTAAATTAAAAAAGGACTAAAAGCAAGTGCAGAAAGGGTTTATTAGGTAGAATGCGGTAAAAAGATGGGACTGGGGGAGTGTCCCAGATCAAATCTACAGTGGGGCAGGCACTGCAAAAGCCACCAAATTTAAACTACAACCAAGAACAGGGAGGGGGGTGGGAAGACAGTTTCAACAGAGATATGAGGAATCACAGTACAAATTATAAAACCAGAAAAATATATACTGATCTCTGTATATTTGCAGAACAGTAAAACAACAGATATCGAAGCAACAATTTAGCTCTATAACACAGAATAATACAGAAAAATATACTCAGCTCTATATATTTGCAGAGTCTTGTAAGGCTCTCTCTCAGTGCACAGGTTCCAATTTAAATGCAGACTATTTTTAACAGGTCAAAATTAAGGGAACCTGGAGTTAAGCAACACACAAGCTACAAAAAACGGTTATATCAGCTGAAGACAAGGCAGAAAATGGGAGGGTGGGGGTAAGGAAGACAGTTTCAACAGAGATGTGAGGAATCACAGTACAAATTTATAAAACCAGAAAAATATATACTGATCTCTGTATATTTGCAGAACAGTAAAACAACAGATATCTAAGCAACAATTTAGCTCTATAATACAGAATAATACAGAAAAATATACTCAGCTCTATATATTTGCAGAGTCTTGTAAGGCTCTCTCTCAGTGCACAGGTTCCAATTTAAATGCAGACTATTTTTAACAGGTCAAATTAAGGGAACCTGGAGTTAAGAAACACACAAGCTATAAAAAACGGTTATATCAGCTGAAGACAAGGCAGAAAATGAGGGGGGTGGGGAAGACAGTTTCAACAGAGATGTGAGGAATCACAGTACAAATTATAAAACCAGAAAAATATATACTGATCTCTGTATATTTGCAGAACAGTAAAACAACAGATATCTAAGCAACAATTTAGCTCTATAATACAGAAAAATATACTCAGCTCTATATATTTGCAGAGTCTTGTAAGGCTCTCTCTCAGTGCATAGACCTCAGATCTTTGGCAGATGCTGAAGTCATAAAACAACTGTAATTAGTTTAATTCATGGAGAATACAGAAAGCTTCTCAGCACAGACAATTGTGTCTGTAGCTCCCATAAAGTAATTTAATTTCCGCTATTAAGTTTTGCTGGGCTGAATTTAACCTCCTATATTCCAATTTCTACTGTTAAAATATATACATTTAAATTGTTACAATAGTGCATGTACATTTCTGTTCTTTTCCTGTAGGGCACACTGTGGTTACATTTTAAACAGCACTTTGCAAAAACTTTTCCAGCACATACTTCTGTAGCAGCAGTTTGATATACACATGACATAAAGTTCTAATACAGTTGTAACACAAGCATCTTATATAAGAAAATACAGAAAACTGATACTTAATCACTCCAAAGACTCTCTTTTAAGCTAGAAGTCTTGTATCAGTTTACGGCTTTCTAGTGCTTTCCAGTAGGTTAGTTATAGGAACGATGGGAAATAAGCACAGATGTGGTCTTTTAAACCAGAAAGTTGAAGAGATGGACAGCTTCTCAAATGATCAATAAACTACAATTCCTGGGGCAAGAACAACTCCTCTTGTAGTAGACAGGCTACCTAGTACTTACCACTCCCACTGATAAACTAGAAGGCTCCACTCCAACACAAAGGCTTGGGGGGGCTCAGAAGCTAACAAACAGTCCTGGATACAGCAAATCTGTACCTGGACTAGACTAGTTAAGAGAAAGGTGGGGATCACGCGCAAACACAGGCTTTCAAACCAGAAAGTTGAGAGAGATGGAAAAACTGCCCAAACGGCCAATAAACTACAATTTCTGGGTCAGAACCACTCCTTTTGTGGTAGATAGGCTACCTAGTGCTTACCACTCCCACTGATAAGCTAGAAGGCTTCCCTCCAACACAGAAAGGCTTACGGGGTTGAGAAGCTTACTAACATTCCTGGATAGAGCAACTCTGTATCTGGACTAGGCTAGTTACAAGAAAGGCGGGAAACAAGCGCAAGTGCAGCTTTTAAACCAGAAAGTTGAAAGAGATGGAAAACTGCCTAAACGGCCAATAAACTATAATTTATGGGCCAAAACCCACTCTTCCCATGGAAGATAGGCTACCTAATGCTTACCACTCCCACTGATGAGCTATAACGGCTTCCCTCCAACAAAGAAAGGCTTGGGGGGCTCAGACACTTACCAACAGTCCCAGATACGGTAAGTCTGTAACTGGACTAGACTAGTTACAGGGAAGGCAGGAAACAAGCGTAAATGCGGCCTTTAAACCAGAAAGTTGAAAGAGATGGGAAAAAAACTGCTCAAACGGCCAATAAGGTACAAGTTTTGGGCCAGCAGCCACTCCTCTTGTGGTAGATAGGCTACCTAGTGCTTACCACTCCCACTGATAAGCTAGAAGCTTCCCTCCAACACAGAAAGGCTTGGGGGGCTCAGAAGCTTACCAACAATCCTGGATACAGCAACTTTGTATCTGGACTAGGCTAGTTACAGGAAAGGCAGGAAACAAGCGCAGGTGCAGCTTTCAAACCAGAAAGTTGAAAGAGATGGAAGAAAACTGCCCAAAACGGCCAATGGCTACAATTTCTGGGTCAGGGATCACTCCTCGTGTGGTAGATAGGCCACCTAATCACTGGTAAGCTGAAAGGCTTCCCTCCAACACAGAAAGGCTTGGGGGGGGCTCAGAAGCTTACAAAGAGTCCTGGATACAGCAAATCTGTACCTGGACTAGACTAGTAACAAGAAAGGCAGGAAACAAGTGCAAACACAAGCTTTTAAATCAGAAGGTTGAAAGAGATGGAAAAGCTTCCCAAACGGCCAAAAAACTATAATTTCAGGGCCAGAAACCTCTTCTCCTGTGGTAGATAGGCTACCTAGTGCTTACCACTCCCACTGATAAGCTAGAAGGCTTCCCTCCAACACAGAAAGGCTTGGGGGGCTCAGGAGCTTACAAACTGTCCTGGTGGACTACACTAGTTACAGAAAAGGCAGGAAACAAGCTTAGAATTTTTTTTTTACAGAAAAGCAGCTAAAACAGCAGTGTATACAATTCAAATGCAGTGCAGGCTAGCACAAATGTGTAGCAGTATTACGGCAAATACAGTTTAATTAAATGCAATTAAATGACTAAAAAACAAGTGCAGAAGGCATTAAATTAGAAGGCTACTAACAAGCAGTAATAAGTCCAGAGTAAGAGCGACTGAACAGATAGCACACAGAACAGCAACTAAGACAGTTACAGTAAGAGCAGCTGAATAAAGTATATACACACACATATATATTTTTTTTGAGGGAGGGAACAGAGCAGGATTAAGAGGCTACATGGGTTGTCCTTCCCAAATGCTCTCTTTGTACACATCTTAACCATATCTCCCATTCTTTTATTTATAGCCTATTTTTAAACTCCACTTTAATTTTAACCCACTCACTAGCTACATTTTCAGAAGAAATTTATATCTTCTCTAATAGCTCCTGAATAATTTCCACTACTCATTCCTTAAATTCCTCTCTTTTCAACAGATATGTGGGAAAGCGCCAGTGTCTCATTATATTTCATTACCCTGTGTTTTTATTTTAGTTATTATTGGCACATGATCTGAAATAGTTACTGTGTGTGTATCAAGACCTTCCATTAAATGCACATGTTCCTATGAAATGTAAATCCTATCTAGCCTATAAAGTAAAAACAGAACCTCAGAGGGTCCATAGTAAGGCTAAAGGAGAGCTAGATTTTCCAAAGGTTTATTACGAGTATTCACTCCACAGTACAGCACATAGCCACATTAACAGACAGGCTGTGAGTATCGCCTAAATTTGTCAGAATGTACCATATTTACCACAAGATGGTGGTACAACCACGTTTATTAATGTTTTGATTTATTAGCTTATATTAGTATTATTTTTTACAGTTTTATAACATCAATATTTTAAACGAATAGATGCATTTTCTATATTTATTGGAAGTTTCAATAATTTTTATATTTTTCACACATTGTTTTTAAACACATACACTATGTTTTTAATGGTCTTTTAAAAGTTTGTGTCATCTCAATTGATAGGTTTTAATTGGATTTTTTTTAATTTGAATGTGTTTAAATAACACTGTATACTAACCAGCCCACATCTGAAGAAGTTTTAAAATGAAAACATATTTTTGTTGTTGAGCATTAATGTGCGTATGTGCTGTACTGTGGAGTGAATACTCGTAATAAAATTTGGAAAATCTAGCTGTCCTTTAGCCTTACTGTGGACCCTCCCAGGTTCTGTTTTTACTTTATTGGTTTATTAGTGTTTTTATGGACCTTTTGGCTTTTTTTTTTTGCCCTATCTAGCCTAGCCCAGTTTTTGTACCTTGGGGAATAATATGTTAATTCACTCCAAACTCCTAGTACTGAATTCACATCTTCCATGTAAAATATTTTCATAAATGTATTTAAAAATCTATCCTCTTTTGTTATATTTTCCTTCTGGTTTCCCCAGACACATCTTCACTGTTGCAAATCAAATTCCAGTCCCCACCTATAAGTAATATTCTTTGCTGAAAGCTGATTTCTCCCAGAATTTTCGGTGGAATATAAATACATGTCAATGTAATCCACCTCCCTTGCCAGTAGCCCCTTAGTACTACAAATTGACCATTATTTTCTTTTTTGTCGTCTTATATTAGTATTGGAGCTCCTCTTTCAATTAATATAAATACTCCTGTCTTCCTTTGCCCAGGTATTCCTTTGAATAACCATCCTGAAAAACCTTTCTTTATCATATTCACATGATCAGTTCTTATCAAGTGCGTCTCCTGTAGCATAACTATTTGCAATCTACATTTTTAATATAGTTCACTACGCTTTCCTTTTTGTATTTATCTGTGAGACCATTAATATTTAAAGACATTATAGAAAGCATCATATTCTTGGGAGATTATTATTCCCACCTTTTATGTATAACAGCTTTTTGTTAAATGTCTAATTTCAGCTTTTGTGTCACATGCATGCACTGTTTAGCAGGTTAGTCTTTTATACAGCTGTTTCTTGTCATCTCCATTTGAGCCTAAGTCACATCTTACAGAACTTTTTGTTTCATTGAAAACCCTCAAACAAAAATGCACACACATTCCAGTACCCCCCAAAACCTAATAAGTTAATAGCAACATGAAAAACTATGAACATCTTCAAATACTGAAGTTTTACCCTCTTAATAGGAACAAATGTTCCAAACTGACAGCCACACACATGGACTCATGCTAACCTAAAAGATAGGTTATCCATGTTAAGACGGATGGTATAGCCTGTGGTTCTATTAAGTGCTGTTTGGTTTTGTCGTACATTTATAGCTCTCTCAGCTGAAAAACACTTGAATGCTTTCAGAAATCATTTTCTTCAAGCCATTTATTTTTATCAGATTGTCTGCTAAAGACATGAGAACCAGTCACAAAACTGTTTACTAGAAAAAATCCTTATAATATTCAATATTCTTTTTCAATTACTTGCTTTCTCTTAAAATTTGTTACTAGATTAATCTAAAGACTTTAAGCCAGTCATTCCCCTACACAAGATTGAAAAAAAGCACACAAATGTTTCTTTTGTCATGCTCTTTTAACAATTTTTTTTACATTGCAGTGCCTCCATCTCTTAAAACTGAACAAGGAGAAAGAGAGACGAAGGGAGAAAAAAGCAAAAAGGAAAAAAACAGGAGCACCTATTTAAATTAGTATCTCCATTATACTTAAAAATAACTGAAAAAAATACTTTATAACACATGCACAATTTACAGAGTACTATTAAGAAAAGAAAAATGTTTTGCATACAATTTACTTTCTCCCTCCTCTTCCCCTCTCTTGAATATTTTTCCAAACACTGACATGAAGTAGGGCATATACTTTAGAGTCACCTACACGTTTAACAAAGTCCAAAAAAGTCTAATATTTCCAGATTTTCTTGTTCTGTAATGTTTCACCACTATAATTATTGCTTTGTAATCTCACATTTGTCAATTTCCAAGTTACTAATTTAATTCTTCTAATGGTAATGACATGAAGTAGGGCATATGCTTTAAAGTCCCCTACAAGTTTAACAAAGTCCAAGAAAGTCTAATATTTACAGATTTTCTTGTTCTATTCCTGTTCATTTCCTTCCTCCAAACTCTGTCTCTGTTTCATTTCCAATGTACTCTTGATTCTTCTAGTCAACTCTTGTACTTTTTCCCTCTCTCAACCACTTTGCGTTGAAACACTGGAAAATGTTTCACTGGCATACTCTCTCTGCAGTCGTTATTACCAGAAGAACAATAAGCAGAATCTCCTTTTGTTTCAAAGCTCAATTTTTGTTCGGCAAACTTTTGTATTTCTTCCTTAGCATGTACTTCATCAAAAAATGATTTTGTTTCGCCAGAGAAAAACATTTTGAAAATAGCTGGGTACAGCAGTTTGAATCTCATGCCTGCTTCTCAACATTACCTGAATAATGGGATACATTTACTCCCCTTCTGACGGCTGTAGAATGAGAAGTCATTCTCCACTAACACTCTGAGTCTCTGACTTAGTATTTTCTCCTTCTGCCACAGCTTTATCAGAATCAACTACTTCTGCTGGAAAGATTGCATCTTTATTATTAAAGGTTTAGCATGTTTCCTCATAGCCTGATTTGGAGCATAGAGATGTGCCCTTTTAATTAACAATTCCTGTTGTGGAGTACCAATCCAGTTGCTTATTTGTGCTTTTATAAAATTAATACAGTATGTTCCTTCCAGATTCTCTGGTACAGCAGAAAATCTCAGGTTTTCCCTACATGCTCTGTCCTCTAATTCTATTATTTTTTGAAACATCTCTTCTTGTGCAGTATCATATTCAGCCAGCCTTTTCTTCATTTCTACCTCTGAGTTTTGTAGTTTTATCACCTTATCTGAATATCCATTTAAAGCTTCTTCCATTTTTTCCAGCCTTTTATTTTTTTAAGATGATATAATCCATCAGTGTTTTATTGATTTTAGTCAGATATTTGCGCAATTGCCTTATACTTCAATCTAGGTTACTGAAACTCATGTCTATGTCTTGCACTGCTTTTTGCTGAACAGCTACTGTACTTTTCCCAGTCAGTGTTTTTCTTTGTCACCTTTTCGAGCTGATTTTCCTTCGGGTCCTCTGTATTTCTTTTTTCATAGCATCTAGGCAGTGCACTTATTATCCAGTTACTGAAATGTGCCCAGAAATCTAGGTCCACTGGCTTTCTCTGCTAAGTTTTTGTTTTCACACTGCAGGAGCTAGAATTAAGCTATTACTCAATGTGCAACCATCTTGAAGTCCTTCTTGGAGGCCTCTTATACAAAACCCTTTTCAAAAACATTTTGATAAAAGAATCGATTGAAAGAGGACGATTTATGAGCAGCCATGCTGAAATGGGAGATTAAATGATCCCTAACGGAGGAGTAAGAAAGGCCATAGGGTAACACACAGATATTGTAAAACAGAACAACTAGCCACAGATGGGTGCTGGTTATGTTGCTGGCAAGAACCAGAACGCCTTTTCTATTTGCTAATATATGATTTTCTAGTAGCAAATTTCATTGCCTCAATTAGTACATGTTGCATGTCCTCAGTAGATAGGTGTCTAACAGGAATTAAGACTTTATCATTCAGGCACTCAACTGGAGTTCATTAGGGTGAGATGTGGTTAAAACTCCTGATTCTCTGTGAGCAAATCCATTCTGTGAGGAAGCGTATGGCAATTGCACCTGGTCATTTCTAAAATATGGGAAACTACTGTTACCTGAGCCAGAATGGAATCACCATAATAATCTTCGGTGTTTCCTTCTGAATCTAAAAATGTGCCCGGGATATCAGTAGAAGGGGTAAAAAAGCATACAGGAACACTCCTGTGCAAGGGAAAGAAATGAAAAGCATTTGGTCTTATAGCTTTCCTTGGATGGTGTGCTGGAGCAGAATCTTGCCAGCTGATTGTTCAAAGAGGAGGCAAATAGGTCTACTTGAGGAACTTCCCCACAAATGAATCAAATCTTGGAAGACCCTTGATCTAGTTTCCATTCATGAGAGTCTACCCTTGTCCTGCTCGGCTTGCCTGCCATACAACTTTGTTCAGATAAAATGTAGGGTGCCTGCAGAGCGAGACTGTGCTGTGAAGCTATATCCAAGCTAACATGGCTAATCTGAAAAGGGGGTAGGACCTGGTTCTCCCTTGCTTGTTGATACACCATGAGACTGTGGTACTGTTGGCATCAGCTTAAAGAGGTTGAGGAGGTCCCAGGTACAAAAGATGATTCAGAGAGTTAACTGCCTTCATCAGGGTAAGCATCCCTTTTATATTTATATGCCTGTGTCTGTCCTTGGTGTCCCTTATGCCTTGAACATTTATCCCTCCTGAAATTGATCCCCAAGCAAAGTCTGAGGTGTCTGTGGTGACTGACTGCTTTAGAACAAGGAGGGAGAAAGGGAGACCTGAATTTAAGGATACTTGCTGTCTCCAGGAAGTGATTCCTCTCATGAAAAATCCCAGTACTGGGATTTGAAAAGACAAAGAATATTGTGTTGGGACCAAACAGACTTCAGATACCATTGTGTCTTTCTCATGTGGAGTCTTGTCAGGGGTATAAAGAAAATCATAGATGACATGAGACCCAAAATGCTGAGGCATTCCCTCACAATGACTGAAGTCTGAGTGAAAACCTTAAAAATAGATTTAGATATAGATGTACAGCTATTTTTCCTGTGGAAGAAAAGCTCTTTGAACTGAAGGGTCTAGCTGACATTACAGGAAGATAATCTTGAGAGGAGTCAAAAACACTTGAATCTTCTCTTGGAATCCCAGCTTATGTAAAAGATCTCTCACCCAAGTGAGAGATTCCTAACATTTTGAAAAAGACTCTGCAAAGATAAGCAAGTCAACTAAACATGGAAAAATATGGTTACACTGTAGTCTGCAATGAGCTATAACTGGAACTAGACACTTTGTGACCAGTCTTGATGCAGTGGATAGTCCAAAGAGTAAGGCAGAGAACTGATAATATGATCCAGACACATAAAACCTTAAGAAACATCTGAATTTTGGAGGAATAGGGATGTGATTTTAAGCACTTTTTAAAATCTAGTGTTACCAGGAAACTTGAATGAGGAAGGAGAGGTAACAGGTTGTAAACTGACAGCATTTTGTACTTGGGCACTATCACGAACAGGTTTAGAAAACAGAGACCCAGAACTGGTCTCCATGCAGTTTATTTCCTTGGCACTGAAGAAGAACTTTTTCCTACCTGGAAAGGAGGAAATGGTTGTATCACTCTGTGGGACAGCATGTGATGGACAGGTGGAAATAAGAGAGTCCGATCTAGTCAATGAGGGATTACCCATCTGTAACCTTGATGAATGAACATCCAAAACCATTTGTCTGAAACCCCCTTGCCAGAGAGAAAAGTGGCGACTCAGCCTTTTTGGCAGAGAAAATGGGATGTGGGGCAGGCAAGGTCACTTAAACAGTCATTCTGACTTGCTGTACTGTCCTTGGTTTTGGGCAGATGCAGAAATTTTTTTGGCACCCCCCTGCCATTTCTTCACGTTACCTGCATTTTGTTGACACTGTTTATTTATTTATTGGCAAACTGGATGAGAGATTACAGAATCCCTTAGAAATTTTGGAAGAGGAGGGCTGAAGCATCTTAATGATTCCCATTATCAACTTTACCCTTTCTTTGCAATTTTCGATCATCTCTGCAGCAAAGAGACCAAAAGCTAAATCTCTGTCCAAAGGCAAATTCAGAATCTCATTGTCAACAATATCTAGTAGGTTCTGAAAATGCAGGTAAGCAAACCTTCTCAAAATAGGACCAGTAGCCTTGGCTCTAGAAGAAGTATCAACTGAATCATACATACACACTGTAAAAAGTACAGTTTTGTACCTACCATAAATGTAGATGTTCGAGGATTCCATTGCTGCAGTCCTTACTATTGGGTATAGTCCGCATCCAGTCGGACCGAATACCAGAGGGTCAGGCGCATTAGACTGACGCCAGTACGCCAGGGTACTAATGCATGACCGCGCCATATCCTCAGTCTTTTCTTGCCCCAGATGTCAGAAGACCCTAAAAAGACAAGGCCCAAAATACCTGCACCAAAACATGAACAATATATACAAAAATATAAGCAGGTAAACTCACCTACACAACCACCCCTAAACACAGAGGGAAGGAGGGACTGCAGCAATGGAATCCTCGAACATCTACATTTATGGTAGGTACAAAACTGTACTATGTTCTTCGTTTTCCATTGCTGCAGTCCTTACTATTGGGTAGAATCCCAAAGCAGAGGTAAGGGAGGCTGGCAAATCATAAAGAAGCAGGAGCTGACAACATGCCTTGCAAAACAGCTGTGGCAAAACCAGCCCTAGACTTAGAGTAGATAGGAAGGTGATAATGCTTAGAGAAAGTATGCACTGAACTCCAAGTAGCTGCTTCCAAAATATCCTTAGTTGCCACCCCGTAGAAATGCTGTTGAAGTGGCAGTAGCCCTAGTGGAATGAGGCCTAATCCCAGCTGGAACCTCGCCATGATGGGAATAACAAAATGCAATGCAAAGCCAATCCACCTAGAAATAGTTTGTTTTGACACAGGCTTGCCCTGCGAACTCAAAGCAAAAGAAACAAACAACTGCTGAGACTGCCTAAAACTTAGTCCTGCTTAAGTAATAACGCAATTGCCTGTGTACATCTAAAGTATGCAAAATCTTTTCCCCTTTATTTTGGGGTCTGCATAAAAGTAGGCAAATGAATAGTTTGGTTTAAAGCCACACTAGAAACCACCTTAGGCATAAAGGAAGGATTAGTACGTAATGATACCCTATCCTTATGGAAAATCAAAGGGCTCGACTGCCATAAGGGCCTGCAACTCAGACACCCTTCTTGCAGAAGTAATAGCCAACAAAAAGCAGTCTTCCATGACAAATATTTCAATTCAGCAGTAGCCGAGGCTCAAAAGGTTGTAGAGTAAGTTTTTCCAACACAAAATTGAGATCCCAAGCAGGAGTAGGAGCTCTACGTGGGGTCTTATATTTTTGCCCCTCTAAGAAACTGCTTGAACAAAGGATGCGAAACAATGGTGGGTCACAATCATAGTGAGCTGAGATTGCTGCAGCATGAATCTTAATGGAAGAGAAGGACAGACCCTTGTCCAGTAACTCAGTAAGATATTGAAGAGCCATACTCAAATTAGGCTCAGAAATCTCCAAATTCTTTGCTTTACTCCAAAATAAAAATCTCTTCCATTTTGCTGCGTACACTTTCCTTGTACTAGGTCTTCTAGCTTCCATAATCACATTTAAAACTTGTTGAGGAAGTTGAGACCTGCTGTGTTTCAACACAGAATATGCCAGGCTGTCAGATGAAGAGAGTGAAGCTTGACATTGAGCAGATGACCGTCCTGCTGGGATAACAGATGTGGAATCAAAGGTTAAGGCCATGGAGGCTTCTTTACCAGACTCAGAGTAGAGGGTACCAGTGTTGCCGAGGCCAATCTGGAGCTATCAAAATCATCCTTGGCCTGTCCTGTCTGACCTTTAACAGTACCTTTGGAAGAAGAGGCAGAGGTGGAAAGGCATACACATGAAGGTTTGTCCAACTGAAAGACAGAGCATCCACATTCCAAGCTGTGTGATGAAACCCCTTTGTGCAAAACTGTGGCAGCTGGTGGTTTAGTGGAGAAGCGAACAGATCTATGTCTGGAGTTCCCCATGACACTGTCAATTTCTGAAATACATGAAGATCCAGTTTCCACTTGTGGGGATCCATGATTTGTCTGCTTAACACATCTGCTAAGGAGTTCTGTGCTCCTGGCAGAAACCTTGCCTGAAGAGTTAGAGCGCAGTCTCCCATAAAATCATTGCTTGCCTGCATAGAGGATAAGAATGTGTTCCCCTTGTTTGTTGAAGTACCACATGACAGTTGTGTTGTCTGTTAGAATCAACACCTGCCCTGGAAGAAGTAACTCCTTGAAAGCCAGTAATGCGAACTGGACTGCTAACATCTCCTTCATGTTGATATGTAGATGCTGTAGTCTGGCAGGCCACTTGTCTTGTATCCACTTTCCATTTAGATGAGCTCCCCAAGCAATGTCCGAGGCATCTGTCGGAAAAATCTGTTCCGCCTCTGGCCGGGTCACAGAGAGTCCCTTGTTTAGGTGACATTCCTGAGCCCACCACAAAAATTCTCTTTGAAGGCAAGGTATTATTTGAATGACAGTGTCTAAATCCTGGCAGTGCTGTGTCCATACATTTTTGAGATACCATTGTAACTTCCTCATATGCAGTTTGGCATTGGGAAGCACCAGAATACAAGATGCCATGAACCCTAATGCTTGAAGGACTGTCTCTGCAGTCAGCACGGACTGATGAGATAGTTGATGGAAGTAAAGTGATAGACTCTTTTGTTTGTCCGGGGTTAAAAAGGCCATCTGGGCTGCTGTATTCAGTCTCACACCCAGAAAGCACATGTCTTGAGAGGGTACTAGACTGGACTTTATTTCGTTCACAGAATACCCTAGGCATCTTAGCACTGCTATAAGATATTCCAGATGCTGTAGAAGGTCTTCCTTTTCTTGAGCCAGAATCAGGCAGTTGTCTAAATAAGGATAGATTTGAAGTCCTTGTAGCCTGAAGTAAGCTATCACTGGAGCCAGAACCTTTGTGAATACTAGTAGATAAGCCAAAGGGCAATGCAGAGAACTGATAATGAGAATCTCCAGCTCGAAACCGCAGATACTTCCTGTAACTTAGCCTGATAGGCACATGAAGGTAAGCTTCCTTGAGATCTAAAGTTACCATCCAGTGATCTTTGCCCAGCAGGGAAAGCTGTTGCATCAATATCTTGAACTTGGGAATGTCCAGATAAGTGTTGAGGAGATAAATCCAAAAAGCAGTCTCCACGTGTTCCCCTTCTTTGGTACTAGGAACATGCGAGAAATCCTAGGCCCCTTTCTGATACAGGGACTGGCTGAATGGCCCCCATTTGGAGTAACTGAGAAACTTGCTTGTGAGCCTCTTTCCTTTGTGGAGGAGGAACGTCTGGCATGCCTTTGAAAGGGGCATTGTATGGAAATAAAATCTGTAACCGTGGTGAATGATGTCCAACACCCATCTGTCTTGAGTAATTAAATCCCAATTTTCTTTGAAAAGAGACAGTCTGCCAGACGAGAATCTACTGGCAGCTAAAAAGGCAGGTCATTGGGACTGTTTACGAAAGGACTGACCCTGCCTCACCAGAAGTCTGAGCAGGTGAACTCCTGTTCTAGGCCTAAAAGAACCTTGAGCCCTGCCCTACCACGTCTAGACCTACCCCTAGACTGGGAATCATAAGCAGGATATGTCCACCCCTTAGCAGGCCAATTTCTACTAAACTTCGTGGCTGTACCTGCAAAAATCTTTAACAGTTTGCATAGACTTAGCTTTGTCCTCCATTTTCTTTAAAACTGCTTCCACAGGTGAACCAAACAACACATCAGACTGTAAAGGAGCATCCAAAATCCTTGTCTTAACATGCTCAGCCAAATTTTGATCCTCAACCAGGCATGCCTGCGAAGAACAGAACTAGTGGCAGCCACCCTCGAGGAGGCCTGCACAGCATCAAAACCACATTGCAAAGAATGCTTTCCCACTTGTTCAGACACATAAACTAAATCCAGCAAGTCTTTACAATCAATACCTTAAAGCATCCACCTTAGATTTCAATTGTGAAAGGAGATAATTTTGATATTTCAGCATGTGAAACTGACAATTCAACGCTCTCATGGCTAGAGTGGAAGAAGTATACACTTTACCCCACCTATCTAACGCCCTTGCCTCTTTGTCAGTGGGAACAGGATTTTAACCACAGAGGCCTTAACACCTTTAGGCCCCTGAGAAACAGTTTCTGGGTCACTCTTAAACAAATACTTATGAGCTTCGGGCACCCTATAGTACCTATCAGGTTTAACAGGAGCAGGAGGCAAAGAATCAGGGTTCAGGCCAGCCTCTGCAAAAACATCTTCCACCACATTCAACACAGGAGGGATAGCTAAGGGCCTATGCTGGGGTAAAACAAGAATTCCCTAAGCCTCTTCCTGAATCAGAGTAATCCTGGCCTTCCCATTTAAAGTGCTCCCTCATGGAATGCAGAGTCTCTGAAAATGAAAAATCCTCAGGAGGAGAAGCCGAAGGAGTGGCATCATCCACATCAGAATCAGAATAATGAGGATACTCCTGCAAATCTTCCGCAGAAGACTCAGAAGCCCCTGAACCCTGTTCAAAACTGTCAAACTCGGGTTCCACCCTAGGCCTCTTATCAGGAGGGCCCATGGAACCTCTAATCATAGTAATCAAATCTTCTGCCATTTTAAGCATATGTTTCTTAGGTACAGAACCCGAAGGCTAGGAGAAGCCCTACTGAAGCTGAAGTTGGCCTACCTCTAAAAGAAGTTTTGGCAACAGAAGGAGAGGCTCTAACTACTGTGGGAAGAGAGGGAAGAATAGTTACCTGAGAAGGCCCCTCAGCCTGGGCTGCCTCCTGAGAGGGTACATCCTGTAACAGTAAAGTTTCTGCCTGAGACTCCATAGAAACTCCTGGCAAAACCTCTGGCTCCACTGAGCCACCACCTAAAACCGGACGTCCGGGACTGCGGTTCATCAACCCTAGGCTTCGCTGTTTTGTCCTTGCGCTTAGCATCCGACGGCATTTTATGATTGCAACGCGTCCCAAACCCTAATCTGGCACAGTCTAACCTCCCCTTAATAGTGCGCTTGTTAAACCTAGGACAAGAGCGGGAACCAAGAACGACGTGCCCAGGCCCTAAACAAGGTATACACAATGTATGGTAATCCCTATGAGGTATTTGTTTCACAAGAAATACAGTTATTCACTTTTTCTGACATCCGTTAAATACTGAGGCAAGAAAAACCAAAATGCGGGTACTTAGCCAACTCTGATTCGGTCTGAAACTCCGGTTTCGAAATATTTCAGAACGCCAACCTGCACTGCTTCTGCATCAGACCACGCCGCAAAAAGACTGAGGATATGACGCCGTCATGCGATTAGTACCTGACGCACGCCTGACCGCCGTCCACGCGCCTGACCGACGTCAGCCTTATACTCTGGTATTCGGGCCGACTGGATGCGGACTATACCCAATAGTAAGGACTGCAGCAATGGAAAACGAAGAACATCAATGGGTAGCAACTTGTGCAAAAGAAGGAATTATTTAAAGCATATTTTCCTCACACGAAAAAGCTGCAGACAAACTTTCCTCACATCTTCACAATTAATCAGAACAAACATAAGACCCTAACAATTCAAAATTCTGAAAATTAAAGTTGCAGAAGCATGCACTTTTCCCTCATACTTATCAGAAATCTTCCCATTCTTAGTAGAAAGAGTAGGATTGGAATTAACTAAATGTTTAGCAGCAGTAGGGTTAAATAAAGCTATAGTTGTTGGGTCAGGTTTGTGAAGAGTGCATAAAAACTTAAAAGTGTGAAGAAATTTAGGGCCAGCTGGCTGACTATCAGGAAATTGCAATCAGTAACACACGTATACACACACACACACACACACACACACACACACACACACACACACACACACACACACACACACACACACACACACCCTCCAACAATGACAGGACTGGAGGAATAGGTGAAGGTTCTGGAGATTCCTTGTTTAACAGCTATAATGTTTTCTGAGGACTGAGAAACCTCAGTGTTCTCCCACTGAAAACACTCATTCTGGAAATAGGCTCAGAGAAATAGAAATCTACATGGGAAAATCAGAAACTGCTCTCTCCTCTGAGTCTTTATCAGAAATCGGAGGAGAAAAACCCATATCTATCCCTTCATCATTATGTCCAGATTCACAATCTTGAATATCTTCAGGAAAAGAGGAATTTCCATTTTCACCAGAAAGTAGTTTATAAGAAATATCAACAGCCTAAATTAAACCCTGAGCCAGACCCAGTAAATTACTCCTGTCCAAAGAAATTTGAGGAGGAGAAGATACATGTTTAGTTTTCTGTCTCTTTTTGACAGGAAAATGGGACCAAGAGTGTTATTTATGGCAGTAGCATCTTTCTCAGGGATGCATGCAACATTCTGACAAACAGGGAAGCCTTCCCTGTTCCCTCTCCCAGGGCTAATAAGAGTGGTTCTCCTTTACCATCTGAGGGGACCCCAACAGCCCCAGAGGTTCATAGTGGCTGTAGCTTCCACACCACAGGGAATTAGGGTAGAAGATGAGTGGCTGGGAGTACAACTAATGGCCAAAGCAGAATCAACCATCTGTCGGTGAGGCAAATCATTAGCCTGCTGTAATGACAACAGCTGTTTGCTTAACTTTTTCTTGTTGCAGCTAGAAGAAGGACCGACTGTTGAACCAACAGTTTGTTCCATGGGCAAGATGAAAATGGTGTCTCCTTCCCAAAGAAAACAAGCAACAAAAGCCAGTAAAATTTAGTCCTTAAAAATAACTTTTTTTCACAGAAAGACACAGTTAAAAGCATTTTAAATCACTTAGCCAGCCCCAAAAATTTTAAATAAACACAATTTCTCCAAAGAAAAAAACATGTTTTTAAATACTTTAAAAATATTTTTCTCTGCAGAAAAATGCTTTTAAACACTTTAAACATTTTTAAACTGACAAGAAAAAGGGGTGGTCTTGTTTAAAACTACATTCCTAACTTTAAAATAACTTCCCTGTACAGGAAAGTGTTATCAAACGAAATATATATATTTAATTGGATTTTTTCCCCCTCAAGGGTAACTTAACAGCCAGGAATTCCAAGATGGCTGCACAATGAGTAACAGCTTAATTCTAGCTCTACCAGTGTGAAATCAAAAACTCAGCACAGAAGGCCATTTGAATTTTGTGTTTCTGGGTAAACTGGCTAGTAAATGCACTGCCTGGATGCCAGGGGAAAAAAAAGAAATATAGAGGACCTTATAGGAAATCAGCTATAAAAGGTGAGGAAAAAACACTGACTGGGAAAAGTTTTGCAGCTGTTCATCAAAAAGCAGTGCAACCTCCAGGCATGACATCCAGTAACCTAGAGGAAAGTATAACACAGCTACACACAGACCTGGTTAAAATAAATAAACACTGATAGAGTATATCAACTCAAACAACAAAAAGCTGGAAAAAATGAAGAAGCTTTAAACCGATATTCAGATGAGGTGATATAACTGCAAACATCAGAGGCTGAAATGAAGAAAAGGCTGGGTAACTATATGACTGCTCAAGAGGAGATAATGGAACTAGAGGACATAGTATGTAGGGGAAAACCCGAGATTTTCAGCTGTACCACAGAAGCTGGAAGGAATAGATTGTGTTAATTTTATGAAAGCATAAATAAGCAACTGGACTGGTATTCCACAGCAGAAATTGTTAGTTGAAAGTGCACAGTGTGTGTATGCTCCAAACCTGACTATGAGACCTTTAATAATAAAGATGAAATCCTACCAGCAGGAGTTGATTCTAATAAAACTGTGGTAGAAGGACAAAGTACTAAAAGTAGGAGCCAGCAGAGTGTTTGTGGAGAATGATTACTCGTTGTACGCCAGGCATAAGAGGAGTACATTTATTCCACTATTCAGGGAATGATGAGAAGCAGGCATGAGATTCAAACTGCTATACCCAGCAAATATTGAAATTATTTTTCCCTGGAGGGACAAAATCATTTTTTGATGAAGTACATGCTAAGGGGGAAATACAAAAGCCTATCCAACAAAAAGTGATCTGTGAAACAGAAGGAGATTCTGCTTCTTGTTCTTCTGGTAATGAAGACCACAGATAGACTGTGCCAGTGAAACATTTTCCAATGTTTCAATGGAAAATGCTGGAGAGAATGAATGGACTACTAGATGAATTAAGAGTACATTAGAAATGAAGCAGAGACAGGATTTGGGAGCTGGAGATGAACAGGAATAAAACCAGTAACTTGGAAATTGACAAATGTGAGATTATAAAGCAATAATTATATTTGTGAAATATGACAGAACAAGAAAACCTGGAAATATTGGACTTTGTTGGACTTGCGAGGGACTCTAAACCATATTCCCTATTCCATGTAATTAATGTTCAGAAAAATATTTAATGTAGGGAAAGGAGGGAGAAAGTCAACTGTAAATAAACATTTTTTGCTTAATATTACAATTTTTATAGTGCGTGATTTTTTTTTCTTTGCATGCTATAAAGCAAACGTTTCTCAGTTATTTTAAGTGTAATGTGGATACTATTTAAAAACAGGTGTTCCGTTTTTTTTGTATCTATTTTTCTTTCTTCCCTCTACTCTCTTTCTCCTTGGTCAGTTTCAAGAAATGTAGGCACTGCAATGTCAAAAAAAGTCTGGTTAAAACAGCATGGTGAAAGAAAAATCAATGTGCTTTTTTGCATTCTTACATGGGGGAATGATCGGATTAAGGCCCTTAGCTTGATATAGTAACGGGTGTTAAGAAAAAGCAAGTAAATGAAAAAGAATATTGAATATTATAAGGCTTTTTCTAGCCAATAAATGTCTGCTTAGTAGCAATTCTGTATCTGGTCCACAAGTCTCCATGGAGACAATCTGATAAAGAGAAATTGGCTGCAATCTGATAAAGAAAAATTGGATAGAAAAAAAAGAGATAGTGCTAAGAGATAATGTTCTGTGAAAGCATTCACATGTTTTCACAGCTGGGAGAGCTGTAAAGATAATACAAAACCAAAGAGCACTTGGTAGAAGCACAGGCTGTATGGATAACCTTTCTTTTAGGTTAATTCAAGTCTGTCAGTATGGCTGCCAGTTTGGGACATTTATTCCTATAAGGAGGGTAAAACTTCAATATTTAAAGATATACATAGTTTTTTGTGTTAGTATTAAGTTAATAGGTTTTAGGAGGGTATTGGGGTGTGTTTGTTTTTGTTTGAAGGCTGTCAATAAAAAAAGTTATGCACTCACCATAATATTCTGTCTGTGTTGTCCATTTTCACTCTTACTCAACTTATGGATTTGGATCTGACTTGGCAATTGCTAAAGCTCATAGCAACCAAAAACCCTCACGCTTCCCCCTTGCCCACAATGTACCAACCCGAAGTAACACAGATCTTGTTTGCTGACTTTAGCAGAAAGAACTATTAGCAGTCATATAGTAAAGAGGCTATATAAGGAGCTCAATACCAGGAAAGTGACATCCCCTAACTACTCATTCTTCCAGTAGTATTCAAATGATGGGGGCTGGAGGATGTGGAGTTGAGGAAGCATGAAAACGGACAACACATATGGAACATTATGATGAGTACATAATGTTTTTATCTGATGTTGTCAATTTTCATTCTGTCCTCAGCTTATGGGACAGAGCCCCAGCTACCTAAAATCCCACGTGGACTCAAGGAAGGATATTCCTGAGCATCATTGAACCAAATGAAGCTCTACCTCTGGAGAACAAATCCAATTTGTAATAAGTAACAAAGGTATGGGGAGAAGCCCAAGTTGCTGCTGCACATATGTCATCTACAGATGTTCTACATTGAAAAGCTGAATAAGTTTGTCATGGATCTAGTTGAATGAACTTGCAATGGTTTTGATAAAGCAATGCCCAATTTGTTACAAATAAAAAATGCAATCAGTCAGCTATCTGGCTAAAGTTACTTTGACAACTGGTTTCCCAACTTTATTTTTGAAAATGAAACAAATAATTGGTCAGTTTTCCTAATGTTTTCATTCTATGTAGGTAAAAACATAATTGTCTGTGAACATCCAATAAGTGCAACATGTGTTTGTCCTTGTTAGTAAATTTAGGAAAGAATAATGGCAAATTAATGGACTGACTAATAGAGTCTGACACCACCTTAGGGAGAAATGATGCATTGGTTTGTAATGTGGCTCTATCTAAGTGAAAGATCAATTATGGTAGTTTTGAAGAAAAGGCTTGAATCTCTGAAATTCATCTAACAGAAGTAATGGCTAGAAGAAATACTGTTTTTCAAGAAAGATATTTAAGGTCACACCTAGCTGCTGGTTCAAAGGGGGGGGGGGGGTAAGTGCTTACAGTATATGATTTAGATCCCATGGTGGAGTAGGATCTTTAACAGGAGGCCTTAAAAGAAGAGTGCCTCTCAAAAAGACTTTGCAGAGCATATGAGAGGCAACAGCAGAACCTTCAAACCCAAACTGAAAATTTGATATTGCTGCTAATTGGACCTTGACTGTTGAGGAACTAGCCAAAAATTCAAGGATGTCATGTATAGGAGCTGAAAAAGGATCAACATTATTTTGATGTGCCTAGTAAAGAAACCTTCTCTATTTACTGGAGAAGAGTTTATGTGTAGAAGGTTTATGGGAAGATAAAAGAATGTGTCGGACAAGGGAAGAGACCGTAGGCTGTCTGGCTATTAATGGAATTGGAGATGCCAGGCGGCCAGCCTGAGGTATGGTATATCTGGATGGTTCATGCCTGTCAGGTGAGACAGGAGTCTGGAGTCGGATCCAGAATTCAAGATTTGAGAAGTAAGTGAGGCCAAAGGAAGGAGAACAAAATCTGTCGAGGCCAGTAAGGTGCAATGAGGGTGACTTTGCTGTTCAATGTGGCAGCTTTCAAAAGGAATTTCGAAATTAGCAGAATTGGTGGCTAAGGAGAGCATCCATCAGTGATTCCATCTGTGTGGTGATTAGGGCAGAGTAGCTGCTGCATTTGTTGTTTAGGGGAGATGCAAAAAGATCACAAGTCTGGCCCCACTGGCAGAAAATAATTTCCATCACATTCTCGCTGAGAGACCACTTGTGAGGTAGAAGAATGCACCCACTCAGCTTGTCTGCTATCATGCTAGTCTTCCACAGAATATGCATTGTTATAAGAATGCATTTGGATGACTTCACCCATTGCCACACCCTGAGTGCTTCTCGACATGGGCTACATGCAAAATGAGCCTCATGGAAGAACTGGAAATCGACTGCATGGTACACAACTGAGAAGTCACAGATGCTTGAACTTCTTCAGAAACAGATCCTGAGAGGGTGTTAGAAAGTTTCTTAATCAGGTCTCTCTGTAACCTGGTGAAATGTACCAGATAGTTTAGTGACCTTAAGGTGAAGGTCACTGAAGCACAGATATGATTCCCAAACCTGTCCATTGTCCAAGACTCCTTGTTGAGGGGATGCACAGTTGAACTTCAACTCCCCTTTTGCCAAAAACTGCTTGTCCTTTGGTGCTGCCATAATTTTGTCCAGTCTCAGAGGTATTGGTTCAGTGGTATTAAAATGCTTCCATGCCCACCAAGAAATCAACTCATTGAGCTTGTCTGCAGGCAGAGTTACCCAGGAGGTAAAATGACCAGTGCCAAAGGCCTCCGGGAATACACACTCCTCAGACAAAGGGTTGCTGGACTTCCAGCCACCTCTCTGTTTTAGGATTTTAAGGATGTCCCTCCTTGTTTGTTGATGTACCAAATTACTGACATATCGTCCATTTGTACTGCAACTGTCCCCAATGGGAGTGCAGCTTGAAGGGCCTGCAATGCTAAAAGCACTGCTCTCATCTCTAGGACACTGATATGCAAGTTGCCTCTTCGGAGGACCAAGTGCCTTGTACTGTTTTCCCCAGATAATGTACCCACCCACCCCAACTGGGAAGTGTCTGTGGTCACTATGGTCTTGGACTGAGGAGGAATGAACGGACGGCCTTGTAGAAACTAATCCAACTAAACCCACCACCTGAGATTTCTCTTGCATGTGTCTGTGTTTTGTATTGGAGTTGACATAGGTTGGTAGAGTATCGACCGCTGTGATGCTAACATCCACTGTAAAATTCTCATGTAAAAGCTGGTAAATGGTACTAGAGTTATAGCCACTGCCACTGAAAGTAGAGCTTGAAGAACCAAACAGGCTGAAATCCAGGTACTGCAGATTATTTTTCTGACCTGTGATCTTGTTGTCTGAACTCTTGAGGGAGTCTGTGAAGCTATGTTTGATTTTGTGTTGAAACGTGCTCCTATGAATTCTAAAACTTGAGTTGTCTCTAGTTGAGATTTTTCATAGTTTATGGTTAACCCCAGAAGAGAACAGGTCTAGAAAACTTGGTCTTTTCCCTTTAACAGTTCATGCCTGGTGACGGCAGAAATGAGCCAGTTGTCTAGATATGGAAACAACCAGAATCTCTACATTCTCAAGTGAGCTGCAACTACTGCCATGCACTTAGTAAACACCCAGGGGGCTGTGCTGAGACCAAAGGGCAGAACTCTGAACTGGTAGAGACTGGCTCCCATTTGGGAGTGTAAGTACCTTCTGGATCATCTGTTTATCTTTATGTGATAATATGCATCCCGAGGGTCTATTGAGTACATCCAGTCATCCTTGCTCAAAAAGGGAAGAACAGACTGAACAGTGATCATCCAGAATTTTGGGAGTTGAACTGGCTTGTCTATGCTGCTGAGATCCAGAAATGGTCTCCAGTCCCCTGTTTTCTCTGGCACTAAAAAGGATCTTGAGTAAGTTCTAGATTACATCTAGTCTGACAGGACCTCTTGGATGACTCTTTTTTTCTAGCAGACTTTGTACCTGAATTGCTGCTTGTCCCCTAGGGCTGGGTGGAACATTGGAGATTTTTCTTGAAGTTGGAGGAAGAAGGGAAAATGGTATTATATAACCTCTGGAAATGATCCTCTGCACCCAAGTACCTGTTGTTATTTCTAGCCAGGCTTTCTGGTGCAAGGATATTTGACCCTCCATTGCCTCCACAGGAGGGCAACTGGGCCTCTTCTCAGGAACTCTGGAATGATCTGCCAAAGAAGGAATCTTTGAACTTTTGGTTTTGCGGGCCATCTCTGCCATGGGGGAGGCATCTACCATTGGAGTTCTCCCCTCTAGCACTGGGGGAACTACTTCCATGTGCATCCTGAAAAGGTCCCTGGGATTTTTTGACCACATTTTTCCACTACCTCATTGATTCCTGGAAAAGGATCTTTGAGGGGCGGAAAAAACAAACACCCAAGGCAGACAAGGTCTTTCCATCCTTCTCACACCTGGATAATGTATATTTTACCATGGGGCCAAGCAAAGATATGCTGTCAAAAAGAGCACTGTTGAATGAAGACTTGAAGAGCTCCACAAAATCACATAAGCGCATCCAGGTGTACCTTCTTATGGAAACACCTGAAGCTGCTGCCCTTGAGGTTCCTTTGACTAAATGCAAAATGAGCCTATGGAAGAGCTGGAAATCGATTGCAGGGTAGACAACTGAGAAGTTGCAGATGCTTGAACTTCTTCAGAAACAGATCCTGAGAGGGTGTCAGAAAGTTCCTTAATCAGGTCTCTCTGTAACCTGGTGAAATGTACCAGATAGTTCAGTGACCTTAAGGTGAAGGTCACTGAAGCAGAGACATGATTCCCAAACCTGTTCATTGCCCGAGACTCCTTGATGGGGGGATGCACAGTTGAACATGAACTCCCATTTTGCCAAAAACTGCTTGTCATCTGCTGCTGCCATAATTTTGTCAGGTCTCAAAGGTATTGGTTCAGTGGTATCAGGATACTTCCATGCCCACCAAGAGATCAACTCAAAGAGCTTGTTGGCAGGTAGAGTTACCCAGGAGGTAAAATGAACGGTGCCAAAAGCCTCCAGGAATACACACTCCTCAGACAAAGGGTTGCTGGACTTCCAGCCACCTCTCTGTTTAATGATTTCAAATCTCCAAATGAGACACCTTCAGAAAGTGACCATGGAGAACCTTCACTTTCATCAAAGTCTTTATCTTTTGTGATAGACTCCTCTGGGGAGTCCAAGTGCTTCCTCCTGCATGCCTTCTTCATAGGAACCTCTTCGGTGAGATGCTCTGGGAAGGTATCAAAAGTCAGGATACCCTGTTGGGACACCTGGGGTTTCAGTGCTAGCTGTCCCTGTGGAAAAGGAGGGTAAGATTCCAAGCACAGAGATGTCAAGGCTGAAGATTGAGGATCAGATGGTTCCTACACCCTCGGTGTTGCCGAGGCAGACAACGATCCCTTCATGGATTCCAAGGCAGACCTCCCTAGAGAGGGATAGCACTACAGATCCAAAAAGGAAAGATTCTAGGCCGATGTCTCTCCCTGCTCTGAGGACAATCCCCTGTGAGGCAGAAGCCAAAGCTGAACTAACCCATGACTCCAGCACTTTGCATCTGACAGAGCAGCCTCAAGATCTGACTGAACTAAAGTGCTCAGAGCAAACCTCAGATCTGAGGATAAGGGTATCCTCGGATCTGAGGCAGATGGAGCCAGGCGGCTTGGATCCAGGGACTCTGAGATCATGGAAGGAGTCAGAGGAGGAAATGGTAGGGGCGCTGTAGTGGAAGATCAGACCTCCTGACCCAAAGGGGTAGGAACTGAAGACACACCCATGAGACTCTGTGCCCAGAGAATTCTTCTCACCAATATATCCACATCTACTTCCATTAGTCTCATGGAAATTACCAAAGGGGACCCGAGTCTCCCAAAAAATGGGGAAGGAACCCTGGAGGGAACTGGGTCCAACAAAGGAGAGCATCTGGTCCTTGGGCGGTAAGAGATGCCAGATGATATTTGCACTGTATCCAATAAATCTTTCTTCTTTAGTTTCAGATCCAATGTTGAGGTCAGATCTGATGAATCTCTTTTCTTTTGTTTTGGATCCGAGGTTGAGGTCTGATCCAATACTTCAGACTTTTTGATTGTAGGATCCAAAGGAAAGGTCAGATTGGAAGAAGGTATTTTCTGTGACTGCTCCAAAGCTCCAAAGCTTTGAAAGAGAAGGGCTTAGAGAAGAAGATTTAGGCTTTTTTGATTTCTCAGGGGACACAGCTCCAGATAATGCCTCTCCAAAAGAAGAAGGTAGTAACTCTTTTAAAATCAGCTTATTCTTGCATTCAACCATGCAAGCATAAAAGCAAAAAGCATGACAAATGGAGCAGTCTTCTTGTAGATGAAGCAGTCCTAAGCAGTACACACATAATGTGTGGGCATCAGAAAACAGAATCTTGTGCCCGCACTAAGACATTTCTTAAACCCAGCTAGGCCTTTCTCTTTGCCATTTTAGAACAATTTCTCAGAAAGCACCAGATAGTAAGCAAAGTAAAAGTAAAGGATTTTTTGTATTTTGGAAATCAGAGGGATAAAAGAAAAACAGCAGAGGTAATAAACAGCTACACAGAGTGTTGAAAAAGGGAAAGAATACTAATGACGGAATTCAAGGTACAGAAATGTACGAGATGAAGAAAACGGACAAATGACATTTTAATAAGAAAGGACTGTGAAGCAGAAGTTAAGAGAATTGAAGAAATGTAAGAATTTAGAGGTTTTTTTGCAAAAAAGGAGATCAATTCAGAAAAATAAAGGCTTAACTGCTCGAGAGTAATGGTCACCACATCCTTCACGTAGAATGGCAAATGAGGTCTGAAGTACTTGGTGTTGGAGCACTGTGGGTAAGGGAGAAGCTCGAGAGTTTTTGGTTGCCAAGAGCTTTAGCAAAGGCTAAGTCAGATCCAAGAGAATGGATCCGAACCCATATGTTGAGGACAGAATGAAAACTGACAACATCAGATCAAATGATTTTGTAAGATGTGACATAGGATCACATGACTATGACAATAAATGACTGTATAAAAGTTCAACCTGCCAAACCGTGCACGCATATAACACAAACGTTGGACCTAGAGATTTAATAAAAAAGCTGTTACACATAAAAGGTAGGAATAATAACTTTTTAATGTAATGATGTTTTCAGTAATGTCTTTAAATGTCAATGGGCTCACAGATAAATACAAAAAAGAAAGAGTAGTGAACTACATTAAAAATGTAGAGTGCAAATAGCTATACTACAGGAGACACACTTGGAAAGAATTGAACATGTGAATTTGATAAAGAAAGGTTTTCAGAATGATTATTCAGAGGAATACCTGGGACAAGAGAAAAGAGGAGTACTTATATTAATTGCAAGAGGAACTCCAATAGTAATAAAAGAGGATAAAAAATAAGATAATAATGGTAGATTTGTAGTACTAAGGAGCTACTGGTAAGGGAGGAGGATTACACTGGCATGTATTTATATTCTACCTAAAACTGATATAATGCAGCTTACAAAATTCCGGGAGAAAAAAAATTAGCTTTCAGCAAGAAATATTACTTTTAGGTGGGGACTGGAATTTGATTTGCAGCAGTGAAGATGTATATAAGGGACCCAGAAGGGAAACTATAACAAAGGAGGGTAGATTTTTGAAGAAATTTAAGAAAATATTTGGAATGGAAGATGTGAATTCAGTAAAAGGAGTTTGGAGTGAATTTACATATTATTCCCCAAGATACAAAAACTAGACTAGGCAGGACAGAATGTACATTCCACAGGAGCATCTGCATTTAATTCAATGTCTTGATACACACCCAATAACTATTTCAGATCATCTGCCAATAACAACTAAAATAAAATCACAGGGTAATGAAATAAAAATGAGACACTGGCAATCTCCCACCTATCTGTTGAAAAGAGAGGAATTTAAGCAATGGATAGTGGAAATTATTCAGCAGCTATTAGAGAAGACAGAAATTTCTTCTGAAAATATACCTAGGAAGTTGGATAAAATTAGAGTAGAGTTTAAAAACATGGTGGAAATAAAAGAAAGGGAGATATGGTTAAGAAATAACAAATGTTAAAGTATTGAGGAATAGGGAGAATCTCACAGACCAAGAAGAGGAGCAACTGCAGAATGCTAAACAGAATATAAGGGATTAACTCTATATGCATGAGTAAAGAAAGACTGCTGTTAAGGAACTATTTTTTGATAATAACTCAAAAGCAGAAAATCTTTTAGCACAATGACTCATGCAACAGAAAGCAGAAACAGCTGTTGCCAAGCTTAGGATGCCTATAATAAGGAAGGTAACAAGATATCCTGTAGAGGTATTACAAATATTTTGGAAAGTCTATACAAAGCAGAGAAATATGGAAATCAAGAAAATGTGCAAATGGAAATTTTTATGGAAAAATTAAATATGCCAAGATTAGAGGTAGATGAGCCTCAATTACTAACAATTAAGGTAGTAGGTGATGAGATAAAAATGGTGATGTATAAAGTCCCCAGGAATAGATGGTATTCCTGTGGAAGTTTGGAAGATAGAAGGGAAAACTGATAAATATCTGGAAGGCTTTGTTTAACAGTATTTTAAGAGGAGGAGAAGTATCAATATCCTAGAAAAAAGCAGTGATAGCTATAATAACTAAAGAGGGTAAAGATCTATCAGATCCAGCTCCATACAGGTCCATTTCAGGAATAAACCATGATTATAAAGTATTTTTGTCTATAATGGCAGAAAGAACTGCAAAAGTAATGCCAAAATTGATAGATATGGATCAATGTGGTTTTCTGGAGGCGAGGCAAGCATTTGACATTAATAGAACATTGATGATCCAGAGGGAAGTAGAATGTAAGAAAATATTATTGTTGCTGGTTGCTGCAAAGGAAGCATTTGACAGAGTAAGCTAGCACTTTATGAGCAGGGCAAGTGAAGCATTTGTATTTCCTGATAAAATTATAAGGCTGATTAGGCGGATATATGAGGGATCAGAGACAAAAATTAAAGTGGGTGGGGTCCTCACTAATAATATCTAATTGAGCAGAGGAACCAGGCAGGGGTGTCTCTTTTCCTGTTTATCTGCATTATATTTAGAACCATTGGCAAAGAAAATAAGGGACTCAGAAATTCAAGGATATAATTGATATAGTGGTCAAGAAAAGCTCTCTCTATTTGCAGATATTTTATACCTGACAAAACCAGAAAGGCACATTATAGTGCCGTGGAGCATTTTGGGACAGTTTTAAATTTTTCGGGATACAAAATTAATGAAGTTAAAACAAAGTCAATAGCAGAAATATATGTACCCACACACAAATTGGTTCAGCGATATTCATATTTATGGGGACATGATAAAATGAAGTATTTTGGAGTATGGATTAAAAATGTTTCCAGTGTGGCAGCTAAGGATACGTGGGAAGAAACTAAACAAAAGAAAATATAAAAACTGAGAAAATGGAAGATCTGTTATATAGATATGGATAGTAAGGTACAAGCAGTTAAAATATTTTTACTCCCTTTAGTCTTATACACAGGTCAGGCATATTTTTATCAACCAGAGAAGTTGTGGACAGCAATTAAAGAGCTGAAGGATTTTATCTGAGAGGGAAGGCAGCAAGGGACAAGTAGGATAAGCTGATTCTTCCAACAGAACAAGGCCAATTGGGATTACCCAATTTGAATGGGGTATTTCAGAGCAACACAGTTAAGGCTGCTGTAGCACAAGCATAAAACTATAATTCAAAGTGGAAAGAGATGATGATGAAACAGGGGGGAAGTAATGAAACAAGGAGAGACTAGGATTTTGGATGCAGAATTCTAAGGACAGTAACAATAATCACACATAATATTATATTCATAAAGTAGCGGAAAGTATTTTATGAACTAAACCAACACTGGAATGAAGAAGGGAGATTCTGTCAATAGGGCTGACTGCAATTAGGGATAGACATCAGGCAAGAGGGGGCTGGAATTTATTGGAGAAAAACTGGCAAAGAAACTAAGGTATTGGCAGCAAATAACTAGAAATGGAACGGTAATAGAATGGGAAGATGCCATGAATGTATTTGGACTTCAGGATAGAGATTGCCTTCGTTATCAAGGATTGATGGAGTATAGGCAATGAGAAAGAAATGCTGGGATCCTAAACAAAAGATCAGCACTGATAGAGTTTTTAGTAGGACCTAGAAGAGAAACTGCCACTTAAAAAAGGAATAATTAGTAGAGCATATAAAATGTTGCATGATAACTAAGAATCAATCAAAGGAGGTTAGAAAGAATTAGAAAAAGAGACTGGATAAGAAATTCACAAAGAAACAGTGGGGGGATACATGTATGTCTCCCAAATATGCAACAAAATCTAGAAAATTTAGGATTTTTGCTTGGAAATGTTTATACCCCAAGTAGACTCCAGAAAATTTCTCCTCAGGTAGACAGCAATATTGACGTGTGATGGGGAAGAAAGAGGTAATTGGGAACATATTTTCTGGGAGTATAATGAGTTGGCAGACTTTAAAGCTTCCATGCAGACTGCTCTGTCAGAGATGCTAGGTGCACAAACTGGTGTAACTAAGGAAATTATTTTTCTGAGCTGTGATACAGAATCAGAACTGCCTAGACATAGTAAGGCTTTGCTGAGTCTAATTATGGTGGCTGCCAAAAAAGCAATTACTAGAAAATGGAAATCAAAGTCTAAGCCAAATGTACTAGAAGTAGCGAATATAGTAACATAGAAAAAAAACAACTGGAATTTGGATCTTTAGGAAAGGGTAGGAGCACATTATATAGGAAAAATGGGAATTGTGGAACAATACATACAAGGGAGGAATAAGGTTTAAAAGAAGGCAGGAGTTGAATGAGCTATGTAATGTTTGACTGACAATGATTGGGTAGATTATAAGTGATGTATAATGTTGGCATCTAGGATTGTGTCAGTATGGTTTGTGATGTAAAATGCTTGAAGCTAGGATTGTGTCAATATGGTTTGTTTTCATTTATATAAATGTATGATTACCTATGTCATAAGTGATAATTTAATAAAGAGTCTCCTTGTTTAAAAAAGGGGTAACTTATCTGCCCAGCAAAGGAACAGCACAAGCTGACTGGCAATCCCCGAAAGCCTCAGAGAACAGTACTCTTCAGTGGAAGGAAAGCTCTAAAAGGCTTTTTGTCCATATCTGTCTTTTTGACAGTTTGGGCATGAGGTATGTGTCCTGAAGCTTTAGAAGCTGCTCTGCTGTTGTATTCTTGACAGGATACAACACATATAGCTAAGGCAACTTGCAGCAGTAATCAATACAGTGATTAATACAGTGAATGCTAAAATATATGGAAGAGGGTATAACCCACAACTATAGCAAAATAGCAAACAATTAGCTTTGACTTAGCTGAAAACAAGCTTGAGCAATAGAGATGGGGCCTTGGCAAACTAGATCTGGGGTAACTATCTACCTGAGGAGATTATGGGTAAGGGAAGAAGCCTGAGCACTGGATCCAAAGTATGAGAGTGGCCAAAGATGGATCTGAGATGGATTTGATAACCCATCCATTAAGGAACAGACGGAAGAGAAAACATCAGATCAGAAAGTTTTGGTCTGATGGATGTGGAATAACTCCCTGGAAAAGAAGAGATTTCTTCCCACAGTCATCTGTAACTCAGCTAAACCAGTCTCAGAACCCATTTGCCTAAAACAATCTGTTGCCTCAGACAGAGATGGAGACGTAGACTTTCTAGAAGGGAAAATGGACTGCCATGGTGGGAGAAGGGGTGACGGACAAGGTCCTTCATTTGACGTTCCTTTGTTCTGGGGCATTCCTGCTTTCTTTTTGGAACATCTATGTTGCTGTTTTTTAAATATCTGCAAAATCTTTTGAGACTATTTTGTTTCCTGTCAAAACTGGACGAGGAAGCAGAAAATCCCTTGGAAAATTTATTGAAGGGGCAATGAAAAATCTGAAATTACCTGTTTCATTTTACCTCTCTCATCACATTTTTGATAACCTCTGCAGTGAAGAGTCCAGAAACAACATATATACCCAAAGGATAATTTAAAATCTCATTTTTTAGATGTTTTGGAAGATTCATAGATCTCAGCTAGGCAAACCTTCTCAGCACAGTACCAGTGAAACAGCCCTGGATGTAGCATAGTCAAAGTCATAAACACACTTTAAACAATGAGTGATGACCTGAAAAACTGAAACTAAACCAGTTAAAGCAGATTTTTTTTCCTCAGAGGAAGGAACTGCAGATAAAACATTCCTCATACTTTCACAATTAGTCAGAATAAACTTTAACATATGAGACAGTTAATTCAAAATTCTAAAAATTAAAGTTGCAGAAGTATACACTTCTTTCCCATACTTATCACTTTTATCATCCTTGTCAGAAGGGGAAAGATTAGAATTAACAGCATGCTTGGCAGTAGCTGGATTTGCTAAGTCTATAGTTGCTGGGTGAGGTCTGACATGAATGTATAGATTAGGAACTGTGTACATTCTACTTGCTTTCTTAGGAGCATCATGTCTATTACTCTGGGAAATCACATGTCATGACAAACACATTCTCCTATGCTGGCAGGACTAGCGGATGGGAGGAGGTTCTGGGAATTCCAATTGTGACAATTCATAGTACTGTCAGAGGGACTGAGAAACTTCAGTGTTCTTCCACAGAGAAGAATGACGCTTTCTGGAATAGTCTCAGAGAAAAAGAATCCTTAACAGGGAGATTCAGGTAACGCGCTTCCTCTGAGTCTGAACCAGAAATCTGAGGAGAAAACCAATATCTGTCTCATCACATTCCTCTCCAGATTCAATTTCTTCAATCTCTTCAGGAAAAAGGAATCCTTTTTTTCATTTACCAGACACCACCTGATAATCAGTACAGTAAAAGCTCACTTAACCGGCACCCATGGGGATTGGTAGATGCCGGATAAGTGTAGTTTCCGGTTGCTTGAGAGTTGCTTTGCAATTTTTGATTGGCTCATATGCCGGTTTACGAGCCAATCAATAATTGCAAAGTGGAACCACTTCTACTCACTGCAGGCTGTTCTGCATTGTGTAGAAGTGGCTCCGCTTTACGATTTTTGATTCACTCATATACCGGCATATGAGCCACTCAAAATTGCCAGTTGCCTGGGAGTGCAGGTTGATTGAGTTCCAGTTACCACATACTTTACTGTACTAGGCCCTGAGCCAGACTTAATAAACTACTCCTGCTCAGCGAACTGGAGCAGGACAGGATATATGTTTAGTTTTCCAATTCTTTTTGGCAGGAGAGTTTGGCCAAACTGTGTTTTAATGGCAACAACAGTTTCCCCAGGGATGGGCACAACATTCTGGCTAATTAGGAGTGTCTTTCTGGCCCCTTCTCCCAAAAGTGACCCCAACAGCCACAGAGGATGGGGTTAGTCCATAGTGGCTCTATGGCAATAACAGAGGGATCTGGGGAAAAAGATGAGTGGTATGATGGAACCAACCTTGGACACAGCAGTCTCACCTATCTGTGGCAGAGGTAAATTCCTAGGCAGCTGTGGTGGCAAAGGCTGTTTAGTTAACTTTTTTCTTTTTGCACTTGGAAGGACTAGTTGTGAGGCCAGTAGTTGGTTCTATGGTCAAGCTGAAAAAGGTGCTTCTTTGCTAGGGCAACTAAGCAGCACAAGCCAGTAAAGTTTTAAAAGCAGTATAAAGCCACTTTTTCCAATACAAACATAATAAAAAGAACTCTAATACACCTTATCAGATCCAAAAGCATTTTAAACACAATTACTCCACAGACAAAAAGGGTTTTAGAATGTTTAAATCAACTTTTAAACTGTCAACTCAAAAGGGCATTCCTGTTTAAACGTACAGCAGAGTTGCATGACAGTCGATAAAAACACATATTCCTAGCTTAAAATATACTTTCCTAAACAGGAAAGTAAATTAAAACATTAAAAATTATATGTGGTAGGTTTTTCCAGCACAAGCCGACTGTTGAATCTTGAAACCTGCAGAGGAGTGCTCTTTTCAGCAGCAGTAAAGCTCTGAAGGGCTTGGTGCCCAAATCTGTCTTTTTTGTCAGCTCAGCTTGAGCTGACTAATGGTTTGGGTGCATGAAAGGTCCTTTGAAAACTGGCCAGCTGTTATCTCCTAGGCAGGATATAACCCACACAACTTAGGTTACTGCCACAGTAATCAATATGAAGGACATCTGCAGGGTCTGAGGTAAGGATTTCTTATGTAGTTGACATATAACACTGTGGTCCATGCACATCACTGAGCATAGGAATCTTCCAAGGAAAGTTGCCAAATGTGACTTTTTCAAAGGATTAAACCTACCATAAGACTCATACAGGACTGCCCCTTGATGTTCTCTCTAGAATGCTCTTCCACTGAAAGAATGAGGCAAAAGAGTGCAAAATTTCCCTTCTTCCTCAGGGGAGTAGTCTGGGGTTAACAAAACCATTAGGCAGTGAATGAATTACTGTTAATCACTGAATGACAAGGAAAAGGATGGAAAGAAAAGTAGCAGTACATACTGAAGGTAGCACCTGATCGAGAAAGGCTGGCACAGAGCCTTATACAGTCATTAAACCATGCTCCCTAATGGTGTACTCCTGCATTTGCAAGAACAAGTCCCATCAGATATCAAACGAAATGCACATATCCAATATCTGGGCCATTTCTGTGTACCCAACTAGTTTTAAAGGACCAGATAGAGTCTTATAAAACTCACTTGGTGAGCCTTCATAAACCTGGGACAATCCAAAATAGCAGATTTCTCAAATTAAAAGTTCAACCACTGAACTTTGATGGGCCTGGAGGAACTGCACTGCCTCATCTTACTTGGTAAAGCTATGTTCTGGATGCTCCATAGCAATAAGTTTTATGGTGACCCCCCCCCCCCCCCCAGGAAGAACCTTTGCCAAGCTGGCTGCTGGGAATGCACATCTCTCTCATTCCTTTCACGATAAGATGGCAATGGTTATTATTTATTTATTTATTACATTTGTTAATGGGGAAAGTCCACTGAGCCTGAAATTAGCCCATTTTCAGTGGAGGCCCAGGGAGAAAAGCTCCACGTTTAATTACATACAAGGAAAAAGTTGCACACAATACAGAGTATATAAAACAGTAGTAGCACATGAAAATCAAACTGATAACAACAGTGAAGAATTGTTTACAGTCATGGTATAAATGTAGAAATAGAAAAATAGTATGCATTCAAATAACAAATAAATATAAATATATATATATATATATATATATATATATATATATATATATATATATATAGTATTTGTAGCAGTGATGAGTATTCACTTAAGGGTATTCTCACCCCCTAAATGGCCCATCTCAATACTGGAAGATTGCCAAATTCTGGTAATAACGGCCACACAGGTAAAAAACGCATTCTCCAAAGCTAAGAATACAGCATCCATGGGAACAGATGACATCCTGAGCTGTGTACTACATGAACTACAAAATGAACTGGCACCTCATCTAAGTGTCATGTTTAATCATACCCTCACCTCAGGCTTCATGCCCACTGAGTGGCGCATAGCTACAGTTATCCCACTCCACAAGGGGGGATCCACCTTGGATCCCGGGAACTACCACCCCATCAGTCTGATGAGCCTGATCTGCAAGGCCATGGAACGTATTATCATGGAACTTATAAACAAAGACATTGGCAACTTTAAAACACTGGACCCCACCCAGTTTGGGTTCGTGAAGGGCCAATCTTGTCTCCTGAACCTGATTGACTTCTTCGAATCAATCTCCAGAGCCGTGGACGAGAGTAAGGCAGTCCACACAGCCTATCTGGATCTTGCCAAAGCCTTTGACACCACCCCCACTCTGGAATCATAGATAAACTTACTAAGCTGGGCATTAATCCCTACGTCACTCGATGGGTTGCCAACTGGCTTACTGATAGAATCCACACTATAAAAGTAGCTGACTCCAAATCCAGCTCCAGGCAAGTGACAAGTGGAGTACCTCAGGGTTCAGTCCTGGGACCTCTCTTGTTTGGCATCTACTTCTCTGAAGTACACGCCAACACTAAAGGACTCTGGCTAACAAAGTTCGCAGATGACTGCAAACTGGGAGCCATTATCGAATCCCCAAATGATGTCGATACTCTACAAAAGGGCCTTACAGAAACAGATGCTTGGTGCCAGAGCCATAGGCTCAAGCTCAATGCCAAGAAATGTATAGTTATCCCCTTTGGGAAAAAACATGTACCCATGAATTACCACATAGGTGACAGTACACTAAACACTGAAAGTGTGATAAAAGACTTAGGGATACAGGTGGACAGTGGTTTCACCTTCAATAACCACATCGCCACAACAGTCAGGAAATCCTTCTATGTGGCACACCTCATCACTAAGGGATTTTCATCCAGAAAAAAGGAGGTCAGTGTCCCACTGTACCCATCCCTCATTAGACCCATTATAGAATACAACACCCCATTTGGTATGTACCTCTCAAGACATCTGCAACAACTGGAGAGGCCACAGAAATACTTCAGTAAAAGAATCACAGGCCTAAAGCAGATGCCCTATGCTGACCACCTTAAAAAACTCCAGCTATACTCTGTCATATATCGTCTACTCCGAGGCAATCTCTGATTAACATACAAGGCCATGTCAAACCGAGAGCTGTTGGACATGCTACACTTAAAGAAATCCCAATCCCTCAGAGCCACATGCTCCAGGGATCTAAACCTTGTCATCACAATAAACAAAACATGCTGGAGGGATAGGTTCCTGATCCAGAGACTCCCCAGACTCTGGAATAGACAGCCCATACATGTCAAGCAGAGCACCTCTTTGGCCCTCTTCAAAAGGAACCTTGATGATTGGATGGGAAAAAGGAAATTCACCCCAGGGATCACGTCAGTCACCCTGCTAGACAGGGGTCTAGGGAAGTAAATAGTGTGGGAAGAAATAGCCAGGGAATTGTTATGGCTAGGCTTGTATTGGCCCTAGGGCGATAGCCTAGTACCAACCTATGAAGAATAGAAGGAGACAGACGGGCTACGTGGTAGAGATAAAGCAAGCTAAAGTGACAGCTGAAGGAGTTAGTATGGTAGACAGAAGGAGAAGATATACCAGTAATTAAATGGTGAACAGTAAGGTTCCAGAGAGGGAAGTTAGGTTTTGGGGTTGTTTGTTATGGTGCAGGTGAATAGCCAGAGATAACAGAGATATAGTCTGAGGGATTTTGCAAAGAAAGCAGGATTTCTGATGGTTTTGATTGAAGGAGGGAGATTATTCCATAGCTTTGAGACAGTAAAAGAATATAACATTTGCCCGGCTGAATGTTTAGGTTTATCAACAGTCAGTAACATTTTGTTTCTAGACCTAAGAGGTCGATTAGGATGGTACAAGGTCAGTATGGTGGAGAGGGATGGGCAGGTTGAGGGGTAGTAAACAAGTTTGTGGGCACTAGTTAATTGAAGATAAGTGGGGTAGTGAGGGAATTTGAGTCAATTTAGTTGATGCAGAGAGGAATGGTGATGGACAGAAAATTTTGCATTAGTTACAAATTTGGCAACTTTGTTGCAGTATGAGTTCAGTTTAGTTTTCAGGGAGGACCGAATTTTGGTGAGGATAGAGGCACCATATAAGAGAGATAGAAGGAGGAATGATAAGGCAAGAGCCTTTTTAGCAGAGAAGCTAAGAAAATAGTTGTACCTATAAAGGACACCTAGCTTTTGATGTTTTTTTTATGTTACTGTAGATGTGAAGGTCAAACATTATCATCAATGATGAATTTGGTACTAGGGATGACTGGAATGATAGTGTGATTTGGGAATGGACAGAGAATTCTGACCTGGCAACAGGGCTAAATTTTTGGGGGATAAATATTAAGAGTTTGTTTTATTGGGACTGAGGGCGAGCTGGCTCTGTGACATCCAGGTTTTGGCTGAAATAAATGTTTCTTGAGTAAGATGCTGTAGTTTAGAGACATATTTAGAAGAGCAGATAATAGTAGAGTCATCAGCATATTGGATAACAGTACTATGGTTAAGAGTGGTATGGAAGTTGTTGACAAATATGCTGAATAAAAGGGGATCCAGTATAGAACTCTGGGGTACCCCTTTATTTGTACTGATGAAAGGGGATAAGAAGTGCTGCCATAAAGAAGATTGTGACTTGAACTTCAAATCAAAGGGTGGCAGTCTCACTCGCATGAAGTGCAAGACTATCTTGTATGTGGATTTCCCAGCATAACTCCTTGGCTGATGCTTAACCTCTAGGACCCTTAATATCTTCCATCTGTCTGGAAATGATATGCAACACATGAAACAATGAAATGGCACTTAAAATTTTCTATCATACATTTTTCCCAAACAACATAAACTGTAGTGGTGTATGTATGTGTGTGTGTACTGACTTGTGATGTGTCAAATATAGGAACCATTTCAAGGAGTCTCCTATTTAAGTTTCAAGAATGAGAATGTTTCAATGATGTGTGTTATGCCTGAGAACTGAACTATGCAGATACAGAAAAGAACTGGGCTGCCTAGAGGCTGACTGCCCTCTCCTAAAATCATAATTTATTCCATTCATCTTACAGAGTTTTATTTGTCAAATATGTGCCAAAAACACAATTGCTGACCACTGTTCCAGTTTCACATAATGCATTTGC
>NC_056733.1:608162373-608254873 GCF_019279795.1 Protopterus annectens
ACTAAACAACTCATTAAATGCAGCCTGGCTTCAACAGCATGCATAAAGAAAGTACTGTTGCCCTGGGTATCAGCCTATGTCATCCACACCCAAGAACCAGATTCACGCTATCACTCCACACAAAAGAGTCTTTGGCCTAGCGCCACAGAACCTTTTCTCACCATTCTCTCTCTCTGGGCTTCAGTGCCTTTAAGTTTTCATTTGCCCACAGTAACTGCATATTGAAAAAACTCTTATATCACACACACACACACACACACACACACACACACACACACACACACACACACACACACTAATTACCAGGGAAGGCTCTTCTGTCCTGACCTAAGGTAACAAACTGCCACCAACACAGATTACCTGAATGGGGAACTCCCAGTTACTTTTTCATCTTTATAACAAGCCAAATAATTTCAAACACAAATGGTAGCGTACAGCAGATTAGTCTTGCCATTTAAAGGACTTTGCCAACAGCTTGTCACCATTTAGCAAAAATACCTTATCAATTAATAAGTAAACAGACAATTGGCCACATGCTTTGTAACAGTGAATACATTAAAATATCTTACTTAAGGAAGAAAGAGTTAAGCAGTACAGTTAACTCATTTGCGTATATGCGATATAGAATGTCACACCTCTAGCAGCCTGCATATATCCTTGCACTCCTGAGCATTTTCTGAAAACTCAACTTAAAAAGTATAGGATAAACTGTAAAGTGTAAATATGTTATCAACTCAAAAGTTACCAAAATTGTACAAATACCAATATTGTCAGCAAGAAGCAATCTTTAGAATAATAGCAGTTAGTGCATTAATACTATTAATAAATTACAATGCACACAAACCCAGAAATAAAGCTACTAAATTTTCACAAACAAATAATCATATCTTGGAAATTGTACAACCTAGACATATATTGTTAGAATGCATTTATTAACCAGGTTTAAGATTTCATATAACAGCAAAATAAGTCCTGTCTGTGTGTATGTATACTGAAACCTTTTCTGAAATATGAGAACAAATAATTGAATGTATAGTTACCAATATAAATAACACTGAATATTTCTCAAGATATGCAACCTACAGTGCAAGTATCAGTGACGGTTTTCTTCAGCAACAGCTAAGGTTTCACATGATGCCATGCAAAAGTTGGCAAGTCCATTTGGAAATACTTGTCATTTTTATAATTACTAGAAAACATCTAGCAATATCTCTAGTATCTTGTGATATAAATGACACTGGCAATGAATTTTACTGTCTCCCACCATGGCATTAAACATCATACGCCTCAACCGCATGTACATATTTCAGTTATGAAAAATGAATAATAAATACCAAATAGTGATTAATTTCTCTATTACAGGATATCCTAGATGAACAATCTTAGTGCCTTTTTTTAATTACTCCTTTGCCTTTCTAATGCTGTCTGTTATTAGCTGATAATCCATTTAGTTAAAGAAGCCAGCTCCAGAAAAGTTATAGACACAATAAGTAGCTGTGGGTCTTAACTATAGAAAATATAATCTTGCACAGAGAAACAGAAAATAACTTTTTTAAAAACAAGAAATGTCTTAATTGACGTATGACACAGGCAATAATATATTTATATAAATACGACAATATTGACATATTTTCAGTTGCAAACATTATACATCATATGTAATCTTCTGTATAGTCATTGTCCATCGAACACTGCCTAGCTCATTCAATTCCTGCCTCTCTCTAATCCTCATTCCTCCTCAAAATCATTGTTCTACAGGTTTTGTTTTCACAGTTCCCATTTCTATGTAATTTGCATCTACCCTTTTCTAAAGATTCTACTTCCAATTCTTTTATCTCAGTTACTATATTCACTACACTTCTAGTTAGTTTGGTCTAGACTTTGACTTCCATTTCATAGTACATGCTTTTTTTGGCAGCCACCAAAATTAAACTCGACAAGGTTTTACTGGGTCTAGGCAATTCCGATTATGTATGATAGCTCAAAAAAGTAATTTCATTGTTTACATCTATTTGCTCACCCTGTATTTCTGACAGAGTAGTCTGCAGGGAATTTTTAAAGTCTGCCAACTCATTACACCCCCAAAAATATGTTCATGGGTTCATAGGTAAGTACTAGGCTACAGGTCCTTATGGGCGATTTTAAGCCTAGCCAATTTTACTTTCAAAGGTGAAACTCAAATCCTCTACCTTGTGACTGTGAGTTAAACACCTTAACCATTATACCAACCCCCAACCCCAATTACCTCTGTCTTTCCCATCACTCTTCCAACATTTGCAATCTATCTGAGGAAAAATTCTTTGGAATTTGCTTGGGATATAAAAATACCTATGCAAACAGTTCCAAGCAAAGATCCTGAATCTTCTAGACATTGCTGCATATTTGGGAGCCATACATGAATCCTCCCATTGTTTCTTTTTGAATTGCTTATCCATCTCTCTTCAAGTCCTTTCTAATCTCCTCTGAAATGTTTATTTATTGCACAATATTTTACATGTCCTACTAATTATACATTTTTAATGGCAGCTTCTGTTTTAGATTCTACTAAAAATTCTACCAGTGCTGGTCTTTCACTTAGCATCCTCCTTTTCCTTTCTCTTTACCTATACTCTATCAATCTTTAGAGAAGGCAGTCCAAATGTGTTCTTGGCCTCTTCCCATTCTATTACATTTACCTCTCTAATTATTTGCTCCCATTACCTTGGTTCCTTTGCCAGTTTTCTTCAGTAAATTCCAAACTCCTCTTGCCTATTCTCTGTACCCCTAACTGCAATCTTCCCTATCAGCAGAATCTCCTTTCTCTATTCTTGTGTTGGCTAGTTCTTAGAATACTTTCTGCTACTTTATGAATATAATAGTCTGTATGGTTATTGTTATTCTCCTTAAGGATCTACATCCGAAATCCCAGTCTCTCCTTATTTCTTGAACTGCCCCCATTTCATCACCATCCATTTCCACTTTAAATTATAGCTTTCTGCTTGTGCTACATATAGGAGCCTTAACTGTCTAGCTCTGAATACCCCTTCAAATCAGGTAATCCCAAACCACATTGTTCTATTGGAAGAATCAACTTACCTCACTTGATTCTTGCTCACAGCCCCTTCCACATAAAATCCTTCAACTCTTTATTAATTACTATTGACAACTTCTCCTCTGGTTGATAAAAATATGCCTGACCTATGTATAAAACTAACAGGACTAAAACATTGCACTGCTTGTATCTTGTTATCCATATCCAGAAAACAGAGCCTCCAGTTTCGCATTTTTTAGATTATCTTTTTAGTCTCTTCCCACATATCCTTAGCTGCCATAACAGAACCCTTTTTAACCCATATTCCTGAGTACTTCATTTTATCATGTCCCCATAAATATGGGTATTGAAGAACCATTCCATATGCGAGTCATAGTTTATTGCTATTGCCTTTGTTTTAGCTTCATTAATTTTGTATCCCAAACAAAAAAGTAGTAACTTATAACAAATAGATTAATAGAAAAAAAAGAAAACATTCGAAAACTAAACTTTCTCCTACCTATTTATTGGCTAAAAGAATTACAGAGCCAGAGCAACAGAAGACATTACAGGCAGAGACAAAAATGCAGAAACAAATTCACAGGTCTGTGCACCATCAGCTCCAGGGTAGCTCTTCCCCTGTGTGACTGTTTCATTAATTATATGACTTACCCCTCCCAAACAAAGCCAGAGAAGCAATCAAAGTTTCACATTTACTTGCTAATGAATTTGTTTTCTTGTTCTCATCTGGCCATCTCTTTTACAGAATTCCATGATTGCATTTTGACAGATATAGCTTGGTGGCCATGGAATAGTCCTAGATGTTGTAACTACAAGCTTTGTTTCACTTGTGTGATATACATGTCACATCTTATGTACAATTGCTGTTTTTTCCTAGAAGAACATAGTTATGAAATTCATATACTTTTTATACATTGCATGCAAAAAGATTCACACGTTTTTCACATCTTTTAATGACATTGAAAAACACAAAAATGCAAATATACATTGTCAGATGTTATTCTCAAATAAGATGACTGAATTTAAACATAGAAGAGAAGCACCTAACAATTTACAAAGGTGGAAGAAGGTGAACCAAATCAAATGGTCCAGCGTTTGCCAAGTATGAAAAGGGACTACTCTAAACCACTTGGTAATCTATCATTATAGGGAAAATAAGTAATAAATAACTTAAGTGAATGGGAACTTCCAGTGTGGTTGCACACTGATAAATAGCTTAAGTTCAACTCTTCCCATGAGGGAAAAAAAAAAGAAACTGAAAAATAAGAGCTAGTAATTCTGAAATTCTGTCAGCTTGAGTGAAATTTGGTTACTGGCTATTACCTACACTGCCTGGAATCCAATAAAGAAGAAATTTAGAGAACCTAAAAGTCAAATAGAAAAGGTGAAGAGGAACCACTTACTGGTAAGAATTTTGCAGCTGTTCAGCAAAAAGCAGCTCAAGCTTCACCTTTGGTATAAGAGAGGAAAAGATAAATCAAATGCACTCAAGAGGTGATTAAAATAAATGAATCATTTAAAGAACATACCAATACAAATAACAAAAGCCTGGAAAAAACAGAATAAGCTTTAACTAGCTATTCAGATCGACTGATACAACTGCAAAAATCAGAGGTTGAAATGGAGGAAAGGCTGGCAAAGTAGGAAACTTCTTAAGAAGAGCTGTTTCAAAAAATGTCCATTTTCATTATTCCTCAACTGTTGGGTTTGGATCTGATCTTCGAATCTGACATGGCCTCTACTAAATCTCGTGGCCAACAAAAAGCTCTTGAGCTTCTCCCTTACTCATAATGCACTAACCTCTAACATACCTCATATTTTATTTGCTGTTTTACATAAAGTAGAAAGAACTACTATAAATTTCCTAACAGAAAAAAGCCATATCTGGAGCGCAATATTAAGGACAGCGATGTCCTTAAAATCTCTCATTCTTACAGACATCCATTATGAAAAGGGTTAGGGGTTGGTGGGTGGGAAGTTGAAGAATGAAAATGGACAACACAGATGGAACATTATGGTAAATTCAAAACATTTTCATTTGATGATGTCAATTTTCATTGTATCCTTAACTGTTGGGACAGAGTCCCCAACTACCTGAAATCCCGGGTGGACTCTAGGGAAGGATATTCCTGAGCACAGTTAAGCCAAAGGTTGGTCTTCCCCTTGAGACCAGATTTAGTTTGTAACGAGTGATAAAAGATTGGCCCAAGTTGCAGACACACACATATATCATCTGTGGAAACTCTAAACAGAAATGGCTCTTAAAGGTTTAGGTAAGGTTAGACCCAACGTGTTGTAGATAAATGACATGCAAAATGTCAGCCATCTGGCTAAGGTTAACTTTGCAACTGGTTTTCCCAATTTAGCATCTGCAAAGGACACAGATAATTGATCTGTCTTTCTAAATTCTTTCATTCTATGTAAGTAAAATATAATCGTCTGTGAACATCTAATAAATAGGTTCATTGGTTCAGAGTCTATATTAGAACACCGAACATTCAAAATGTAGAGTGTTCTAATATCGAACCCAATGAATCAAAAATGTACAACATCGAGCAGTCAGAACAGCAAATTTTTTCATAGGGAAAAAATTCACTGTTCCAAAACACATAGACAAAACACAAGCACACCAAACAAACAGCAATCCACACACATACACCTAAGCTCTTACACCTAACCCTACACTAAACTACACATACACCACTAACTATCCACTTACCTTAACCCAAACCCTAACCCTAAGGTCCGTCACTATTGCACAGTCACCTCACCCGCGCCCTAACCCTAACTCACCTATGCCGCCCTAACCCACATGTCCACACAATCGCACACTTACCTGACCCGCGCCCTAGTCCTAACTCACCTAACCCACCCTAACCCTCACGTCCACACAATCGCACACTTACCTGAACCCAACCCGTAACTTTCCACAACAGAAACGGACAACCAAATTCTTTCCCTAGGAAAAAATTTTTTTTCTGTTTCTTCGATATTTTCAGCGTTCGCTGAAAATGGGTTGATATTAGAACACTCGAATTTTGAATGTTCGGTGTTCTAATATAGACCCATAGATTCATAGTTAGGTACTAGGTTATCTGCCCGAGGGCATTTATATTCACCTTTGCAAATTTAAGAAATAAAACTGGCAAATTAATGGATTCATTGATGCTGGATTCTGACACTACCTTAGGATGGAAAGAAGTGTTGGTATATAATGTGACTCTATCCATAGGAAAGATCAAGTAGGGAGGTTTAGAGAACAATGCTTGAAGTTCTGAAATTCTTCTAGCAGAGGTAATGGCCACTAGAAAGATAGTTTTCCATATCAGGAACTTAAAAATTGCATTTATCTGCTAGTTCAAAGGGGGAATAAATTACAGCCTGCAGTACCAAGTTCAAATCCTATGGTGGAGCAGGATCTTTATATGGGTGTCACAGCAGCAGTGTGCCTCTCAAAAAAACTTCACAAAGTTTAGATGAAGCCACAGAAAAATTCTCAAATCCAATATGAAAATTAGAGACTGCTGCTAATTGAACTTTAATTGCCAAGGAGCAAGCTTCCCTCATTAAATATGGTTGCCAAAAATTCAAGTGCACTTTCTACAGGAGCTGAGAAGGGGTCAATGGATTTTTGCTATACCCAGCAAATGACCCTTTTCCTTTTACTTGTGTAGGGTATTTTGTTGAAGGTTTATGGGAAGATAAAAGTATATGACAAACTGGGGAAGAGAGCATTGGCTGCCTGGCTATTAATGGAGTTGAAGAAACCATGCTGTTAGCTTGAGGTTTGACATATCCGGTTGAATCATGCCTGTCATATAAAACAAGAGGTCTGGAATTGAATCCAGAATCCAAAGTGGGTAAAGAAGATGAGACCAAAGGAAGGGGAACCAAATCTGTCGAGGCCACTAAGGTGCAATGAGGATGACTTTGCTCTTCAACCTGGCAGCTTTCTGTATAACTTTGGAATTAAGGGAACTGGTGGGTAAGCACAAAGGAGACCAGGACCAAGCATGGAGTACAGCATCCCTTGGTGATTCCCCCAGAGAGGGGATTAAGGCAAAGATGCTGTTGCATTTGTTGTTTAGGAGAGAAGCAAAAATATTGCAGCAAGGCTGGCCCCATTAACATAAAATCATTGCTGTCACTTTTAATTTGAGAGACCACACATGAGGTAGAAAAATGGACCTGCTCAATTTGTCTGCTATCACACTGCACTTCCCCAGGAATGTGCATTGCTATGAGAAAGAGGTTGGACGAGATCACTCATTGCCACACTCTGAGGACTTCTCAACACAGGGGGGTAAGACCTGGCTACTCCTTGTTTCTTAATGTGCCAAACTACTGACATATTGCTTGTCTGGATCGCAAATGTCCTGAAAGAAGAGTGTCTTGTAATGCTTGCAATGCTAAGAGCACTGATCTCATTTCCAGAGCACTGATATGCTTGTATTAGTCTCTTCGGGGAACAAGTGCCTTGGACTGTTTTCCCCAGGAAGTGCTCCCCCACCCAGTCTGGGAAGCATCCATGGTCACCAGGGCCTTGGGTTGAGGAAGAATGAAAGGACGGCCTTGTAGAACCTGATCTGATCTAATCCATCAGCAAAGGCATTTTTTGCATACCTGAGTGATTCTTATTTGTGTTGACATAGGTTAATAAAGAATCGACCACTGAGTTGCTAGTATCCGCTGAAGAATTCTCACATGATATCTTAACTAAAGGAACTAAAATGATGGCGGTACTGCAAATTATTTTCCTGACCTGGAGACTGATAGTTGCACTCTTGTGAGAGGAACAGAAGCAGTCACTCACACTGTTGAACACTGCTCCTATGAGTTCCAAGGTATGAGTTAGTTGTAACTGAGATTTATTGTAATTTATGGCTATCCCCAGGTGAGAAAAAGTCCAGAGTACCTGATCTCTTGCTCTTATTAGTAGATGCCTGGTCAGGTGGTAATGAGCCAGTCATCTAGATATGGAAACACTTGGAATCCCTGCACTCTCAAGTGAGCTGCTACCACTCCCATACATTTGGTGAACACCCTAGGGGCTGTGTTGAGGCAAAAGGACAGTGCTTTGAACTTATGGTGACTGGCTCCCAGCTGGAAGTTTAAATACCTTCTGGACTCTGTTATTTTTATGTGACAGTACACATTCTGAAGGTCTATCGAGCATATCCAGTTGTCCTTGCCCAGGAAAGGTAGAATGGACTGAACTATGACCATCCAAAACTTTGTATGTTGAACTGACTTGTTCAAGTTTGCAATGAGCCAAAATCGGTCTCCAGTCCCCTGTTTTCTTTGGCACTACAAAGAATCTTGATTAAGTTCCGGATTTTATCTGGTCTGGTGGGACCTCTTGAATGACGATTTTTTTTTAGCAACTTTTATATTTCTAATGCTGCTGCTTTCATCAGACTGGGTGGAACATCAGGAATTTTGCATACAATTGGAGGTGGAAAAGAGAATTATATAAGCTCTGGAAATAATCCTCTGCACCCAAGTATCTCTTGTTATATCTAGCCAGGCTCGTTAACCTCTGATTGCATCCAGAGAAGGACAATCGGGCCTCCTTTCAGGAGTGCCAATAAGGTCTATCAGAAAAAGAATCTCTGGACTCTTGGGTTTGCAGGCCTCCTCTGCCACTTGGGCATTGTCATCCATTTGAGATCCCCCCTCTACCCCTAGGGGAACTATCTACATGTGTATCCTGGAAAGGACGCTAGGACTTCCTGAACCACATTTTCCATCCCTCTCACTGATTCTTAGAAAAGGATCTTTGAGGGAGTTAAAAAACATACACCCACTGCAGAGAGGGTATTTCCATTTTTTTTATACCTGGAGAGTGTGTCCTTCACTTTTGGGCCAAACAACAAACTGCCATCATAGGGTTCACTGATGAACAAGGGCTTGAAAGCACATCCAGGCATACCTCCTAATGGAAATGTTTGAACACACCACCCTTGAGGCACCTTAGCCTGCATGCAAGATAAGCCTCATGGACAAATTTAAAATAGATTGGGGGATACGCAACTGAGAGGCCCCAGAAGATTGAACCTCATCAGTAATGGTGCTGGAAAGGGATTTTGAAAGTTCCTTAATCAAGTCCCTTTGTAGGCTGGTAAAATGTTCCAAATAGTTCAACGACCTCAATGGCAAAGGTCGATGATGCATATACACACTTCCCAAATCTGTCCATCACCCTAGACTCCCTGTTAGGGGATGGACTGAGGAATTTTGTTCAGCAAGTTCCTTCTTGGTGGCCACCACCACAACCATAGCATCCACAGTCACCCCCTTATTCTAGAATTCCTTCCCAATAGGTGGAGTCAGAATCTGATCTGGTTGCTTAGGGACTGACTCAACTGAATCAGGTTCCTTCCACACATACCTAGAGACCAAATCAATGAGCTCATCGACAGGTGAAGTAATCCAGGAGGTATATGAGCCAGCTCCAAAGGCTTCCAAAAATACTGATTCCTTTGGTGAAGGGTTGCTGGAGGACCATCCACCTCTCTGCTTAAGGATATCAAGAATATCTCCAAATGAGATATCTTCCAGAGGTGATCATCTCCTTCATCAAAATCAGTATCCTCAGTGACTGACCTTTCTTGAGAGTCTAAGTACCACCTCTTGCACTTCTTCCTAGGGACTCCCTTGGTGGGATGTTCCAGTGACATTTTGGAGGAGATCGTAAAGCACTGCTGGGTAGTCTGGGGGGGCCTTGAGCTAGCTGTCCCTGTGGTGTAGAATGATGTGGCTCTAAGTACAGAGACATCTGGGAACCAGATTGGAGATTGAGGGGATTGGATCTGTCCAATGTGTCAGAGCAGAAAACTTCACTACCTTGAAGGCACATCGCTCCAGGGAGAAGGACAACAATGGCTCTGAGAAGGCATGTTTCTGGACCTTTGCCTCCCTCTGTCTCAACAGCAATCTCCCTGAGGCAGAAGTTGGAGCCAAGGTATCCAATGCCAAAGATCTGACGGGCCAAGATGGCTATGAAAACCTCAGAGTTGACTCCAATGCCTTGGAGCCGATGAGGTGGCTTCTGCTCAGAGAGTCATCCAGATCTAAAGATGTTGGAGCCAGTACACTCAGAAAAAGCTTCATATCTGAAGATAAAGGTACCTTCAGATACAAGCTGGACAGACCCAAAAGGTTCAGATCCAGGGACTCAAACAACTGGTCAGATCAGAGAAGGAACAGCTAATGGTGGTGGTGATGTGATAGATGGATGGGCTTCCTAACCCAAGGGGGTAAGAGACAGAAGAACACCCATTTGTATCTATCTCAAGAGGAATCTCCTCATCATTCTGTCCATATCTTTTTCAGTTAAACTCCTGGAAGAACAAGATATGGCAAGTGATGGTGACCTGGAATGGCATCTCTCCAAAAAATAGGAGAGGGAACCCTGGAAGGGACTGGGTTCAATGTTAGTGAGTATTTTGTCCTAATTAGGCTCTTTGGATCTGAAGAGCTTGGATCCATTCATTTTTTTTATCAGTGCAGAAGGATAGTGGATCTGAACTGGTTTCAGATCCAGCCTTGGCTTTTTCTTAGGCAACTCCCAAGATGGAGTCAACAAAGTAGAAGTTCTCAAAGTAGTCAAAGAATCCCTTTGTTTTAATCTTGGGGAATTGATCTCCAGAAATAGCTTCACTGAAGGTTGACAGAAGCAACCCCTTTAATATTAACTTAATCTTCTTGTCTGCTATGACTTAGGATTGAAGTTCTTACATATCAAACAATCCTCCTGGAGATGCTGTGGGCCCAAGAAATAAACACATGAAGCAGAGGCATCTGAAAGTGACAATTTGTGCCCATACTTTTGTCATTTTTTTAAAAATGGATGGCCCTTTAGCAGGCATACCAGCAACAAAGAGAGAGAGAGGGGAGAAAAGGAAATTGCTTTTATTTGAAAAGAGAGAATAAAGAGGAAAAAAGAATACCTGCAACGGTATGAAATAGTACACTAATGTGTAACAATAACAGAAACAAGGACTAGAAGAATTACCAATTATGATAAAAAAGTATTACACTAAGTGTAAAGGGTAGGGGAGTAATAGAACAATGGGATTTATGACAGAAAAAAGGAAACTATAAGAAAAATAGATTTATCTTTAGAAAAACTGGAGAGCTCACGCTGACCATGTCTTTTCAGAAAAAGCGGCAAACCAGATTTGAGGTATGTTAGTGGTTGGTGCATTACGGGTGCGGGAGGAGCTCAAGAGCTTTCTGGTGGCCACACGTTTTAGTAATGGCAGAGCCAGATCTGAGGACTGGATTCAAACACAACAGTTGAGGACAAAATGAAAATTCACAACATCAGAGCCTGAGGTTTCTTTGCTGCATCACAGAAACTGAAAGGAACAGACAGCATTACTTTTATGAAAGCACAAGTAAGCAACTGGTCTAGTATTCCACAGCAGGACTTGTTAATTTGAAAAGGCACACAGAGTGTGTGCTCCAAACCTAGCCCATTAGAAAGCAGCCAAGGCATGTATTAGTAAAGATGCAATCATACCAGCAGAAAAAATAATTGATCCTGACAAAACTGTGTCAGAAGGAAAAAGCATTAAAAACTGGGCACAGCAGGGTGCTTGTAGAAAATGATTATTCACTATATACTAGGGAAAAGAAAAGCAAATGTATCCCAGCAATCATGGAATATTGAGAGTCATGTGTGACACTCAAGCTGCTGTAGCCATCTGTTTTCAGAATATTTTTCGGGTGGATGACAGACAATTTTTGATGTAGAACAGGCTACAGAGGAAATACAAAATTTTTATCCTCCAAAAAGTGAACCATGAAAAAGACAAGGACTCTGCTACTCATTCTTATAACAATAAAGGTCATACAAACACTTTGCCAGTGAAATTTTTTCCACTGTTCCAAAGGAAAATGCTTGAGGGTCAGGAGAAAGCATACAAATTGGCTAGAATAATCAGGTGCACTTTGGGCTTGAACCAGAGTCTGATACTGGGAGATGGAAATCTAGAAGAAGAAGAGCAACAACACTGAAATTAGTGAATAAATGTGAGATTATAAAGCATTAATCTCATTTGCAAAATATATCTTTCCAAGAAAACGTATCTGAGACAGACTGGAATTTTGTTGACTTTTTTAAACTGGAGAGTGGAAAGTAAAGCATATACCCCAACTTATGCCGTTTAGAAGGACACTAAAATGAAAAAAAAATAACCTTCACTGAACTGTAACAATTTCTCTTGAGTATTGAAAGCATCTATGTATATAGTGTAAATAGTATTGTTTGATTGTTTTACTTACTACTGTACTACCAATAACGTATAATAACCTCTTTTTTTTTGAAGTGGTGTTACCTCTATATATTATACTATGTTTGTTACCTTATATCAATGAAAATAATAAAGACTTTTTGGGGAAAAAAAAATAACCAAGTAAAACAAATTTTGTTCTTAATGGTATTTGAATAAACATATCATGATATAAACTCATTTTATACAGTAAAGCAGTTTTGTGTAGTATTTAGTCAGGAGTATTTTAAATGTGGAGGTGGGGTGAATCGTTTCAGTGATTGTTGGGTGTGATAGCAATACTAAAGTAAACAAACACTTTTTTATTATAAGAAATATAGGCTTAACGATGTAAAATGAGGAGAAAGACTGGACAAAAGCAAGTTTAATTTAATAAACTGTAATCTTGGGCTGTTCAGATGAGGTGTAAAAGTACACTGATTATATTATATGTAAAGCTGAAATGTTTTCTCTTATTTTTGCAAAGGTGAATGTCTGGATTAATGCTCCTTTTTTAATCTAAAAGCAAGGGTTTTCTGTAACCAAGTAGGCTTGAAAAATGAGACAAAGCGATGAAAGCCATGAGAAGTACTAAGTTTCTTGCATATGTGATGATATTAGCTTGTTTTTTCCTTTTGCAAATTGGTGGGAGTCAAGAAGACTGCAGCTGAAGGCAGCTGTACACAGTAGACTCCCTCTTATCTGGTCTCACTAGGACTGGACCTTAAGCTGGATAAATAAATGGCCGGTTAATCAGAAAAAAGAATACAAAATAATATTTATTGGTTATTAATCAGCTAGAATAACATAATTTGTGTTAGTATGCATTTTTCTAGTGAATATGAAGTCTAAAACTCAAATGTTTGTCATTATTAATCCAAGAGGATGCAGAAGTGTTGTTCTTGTCTGTTGCCTTTTGCTAGGAATACAGCAGAAATTTGATGGCCGGTTAAAGAGAAGCCGGATAACAGGGGGTCTACTGCACTCTGTTCTGAGTGCAACTGACAGATTCTTTCATGCATCTGCAGAGCTGTTACCCGTTTTCTTTCTTATTGCTGACCATGTTTCCATGGAGACAAGCTGTCCACAGGTGCAAGCAATACATCTTGAGAGTTGCAAGCATCTTTTGCTGAGGGAAATGCAAAATTTTAAGGTATAAGGGCAAGTAGTTCAAGAAAAAATAAAGTTTGAAATTATTGGAAGTGAATACGAGCAGGGTCCATAGCAAACTTAATACTTTCATGCATTTAATAGAAAGGTGTATAATTTAGTTTTATTTAAAAATAGCCAGCGCACATTTTATTAAGGCTAAAAGTCAACATTTTATGAAAGCATACAAGCTGTTTTTCACATCTGGGAGGGGAATAGAGAAAACAAAATAACAGACACCAAAGAGTATTAAGTGGGAGCACAGGCTGTACCGTGCTTTAGCATGGGTAATCTTAATTTTAGATTAGGTAATGTCTGTGACTTCATGTGTTGATTTGGGGCAATTGTTCCTATCTTGAGGCTTACACTTCATTTTGAAGATGTACATAGTTTTCTATGTTTGTTCTAAGTTAATGGGTTATGGGAGTGTTCTAAAAATGTACTCAGTTTTTTGTTTGAGGGTCTCATTAAAACAAAAAGTCTTGAAAAACATGACAGTTTCAAAAAGATACATCAAGAACCAACCGTATAAAAGATTAGCCTGAAAAACTTTAGCGCGTGCATGTAACAGAAAAGTTGGAAATACACATTTAAAAAAATCTGTGTACAAAGGTGGGAACAGTAACTTCTTATCATATGGCTACACTATCCATATTGTTTTGGAATGTCAATGGTCTTACAGGTATAGAAAAAAGGTAAGAGGATTGAATTATATTAAGAAATGCAGAGTGCAAACAGGAAAGCTATAGGAGACACATTTGAAAGAATTGAGCATGTGAATTTGATAAAGAAAGGATTTCAAGATGGATATTCAGCAGAATATCAGGGCCAAAGGAAAAGGGGACTAATTACACTAACTTTTGCCTCACACCACCAGAGATGCAGACAAAGACAGTCAGGGAACAGTCTCTCTCTTCCCTTCCCAGACAGTGCTACTAACTGCTAGCACTATCAGTCACCTGAGCCACTACATGAACCCAGATCAACTGGGCCATAGTCAGGGCTTTATTCCTTCTCAAGCACCAGGCTAGCAAAAACACTATATTTTAAAATTATTCTGAAACTCCAAATAATTAGAAGCCTGTTAAAATACATTTCCACTTGTCTACAAAGTTCAAAATTTTATGCCCAAAGTGACAAGTGATGGACAAAAAGATAGACAGAGAGAATTTGGAATAAAAAAGCAGAAAGAAGAAATAGAGGGGTAAGTCTCTGCAACAACTGTGCAAGGGAATTCAAAACATCATTTACAGGAATTGCACCTGCCCGAAGTAGGGGTAGAATTTAGAAAAAAAAAAGTTTCTGCCCCTTAGCATCGCCATTTTATAAAAGATATTTGTCTTGTACTACAGAGTTCAGGGCAATACTTTAGAATGGGCTACACTATCTTCAGGTCACAGAGACAGCAGGCAGTCAACAAATGATTGACAGCATTATACATTGCACTGGCAGATGTGACAGCATGGTAGCTAGAGACCATAACCTCCCCACCCAAGTCCAAGTCTTAAATATCTCCCTACCTACACACACCCCTGGGATAAGGTTGCACGCAGATTCTGTTTTCGGCAGATAGACAAAATGTGTGGTGATTTGGGAATATAACATTCACCTATGTCCTGATGATGCACTCACTGTTATGACCCTTGGAGGAAAGCTTACAAATTTGGTTAGTCACACACAGCCCTTTTCCCCAGAAAGAAGCAAATGTGATGTCCAGTCTCTCAATCTATGGATGGTTTTCTACTGAATCAAGTCCACTCCCAAAGGCAGGAAATCAGTGTTGCAGAAATCCAGGAAGTCTATCAGTGGATTAAAGATAAAATTTGGTCAGAATTTACACAAATTGAAAATTAACTAGTAGATATTAACACATATTAATAGCAATTACATGAACTTATAACATTTAATAGTGGTGGTTAGTAGGGAGCCTTTAAGTGTGTGGGAAACACTGCAATGTATAGGATAGCGGGGGTGGTTTTAAGTAGCATGATCGACTTATGCAAAAGGTGAGCCCCTTTCTAAAATATCATTGAGTTCAGTTCAGATTGCGCCCTACAGAAATACCATTATTCAAGATTCATATTTCTGTGAAAGTAGAACATCTTTTCTCTATCCGAAAAAGAAGACACAAAGGAACGTTCTAAATAATTAGGCAAGATCTATTTAGCTTTACCTTTATTTACTAAACCATGGAAAGCAGATTTTGAAGCAGAACAAAAAACATCAAAATTCCAATTTTTAGCCATAATATGTTCTGAACGGCTGATTTAAATAAAAAAAATTAGAATATAAACTAGCTTACATATGTAGTAAGAAAGTCTAGTAGTAGAATTCAAAACAATAATTGTGATTAGTACCATATTAATTTTGAATATTGCACTACAGCAAGACTGATTGCACCATAGCAATAAAAAGTTATGTGCTGATCATAACATTCCATCTGTGATGTCCATTGTCATTCTTCCTGAACTGATGGGTTCAGATACGACTCAGCTGCTTCTTCCAGAGTGTAGGATCCTAGAACTCTACTCCCTTTACCCACAATGCCCCACCAACCTAACATCTCTCAGCTCAAGTTTGCCACCCCTAAATACAACTGGAGCTGCTCTGTGTTTGGCTTTGCCAGAGATCCAATGTGTTTCTGCTTTTATCAAGCCAACCAAAGCTGAGAACAAGAAATTAAGCTTATTTTGAGCCTGATCTGCACTTTTTCATCTGCCTTTTACTGTTTAACTGCATTAATTTGTGTCTTTTTGACTGTTTTTTTACTGTTTGCACCTGCTTAATACCTGCACTCGTTTTGCAATGAAATATTGCTTAGTTAACATAGACTAGATCTAGAATCGCTAAATCTAGCCTGTTTTTCATACACTTGAACTCAGATCCAGCCATCTTACATTAAGAAGGGCTCGCCTACATCCTTGGGGCAGAAGAGTGTGGATATAGCCTTGTCTGAGCTGGGGATTGCTGGAGGAAGATCGTTGTGTGATTTCCTATTGGCAGACTAGTTTAAAACAGTTTAATTTTTCCTGTAGATAAGCCTCGCATTTGCGTGTAGCTGCTCACTGTGCAACGGCGGTGAGCTGTGCCTTTTATAGGTGTAAATGCCTAGAAACTATTTTTTCCTTTGACACCAGCCAGTGAAACCTTCCAGGTTCCCTGCTGTTGTGCGGGCAATGCAGCTGCACACTTCTGCACTGCAGGTAACTCAGCCAAGCACTAAGCAGCATCTCCTCACTTTTCATCCCTGATCTTCTATAGAACAAGTTCCCTTGCTAATTCCTATGCAATAGCTGATCTAATCTGCCCTCTCACAAATTAGTACCCAAGAATTACCTGCTACTACGGACAGTCAGTTGCCCAAAATGTCTCCAGCCAGACTGATTGACATGGGCATCCTGACGAAATGTAGCAATTGCCTTATGTAAACTGACAATCACTTGCTCCTAAAGCAAACTACAGTATGCGAGAGAATTAACTATACCATGAAACTAGAATCAGTCCTCATGCATAACAATAAACAAGACATCAAACAGGTGGTCAGCACACACGCCTCTCCACTCACACAAGACAATGTTAAGACTCATAAACCCACACATACGGAGGTACTCACGAAGAGCCTACCAAAAGACCAGAGACCTTCCAAGCTGACGCAACCAACATATACTGGTACAAGAACAGAATCCACCACTACACATAACACCACACGGTTTACCTTTGAATGCTTGAAACTGCAATGGTTGAAAGTACATTGCTCGGAAGTAAGTTTTCAAGATTACAGATAACTGAATAGAAATGCATCGAATGTGCAATGAGCGAATGCACATTGACATTCGCTCATTGCAGATTCGGCATTTTGGGTGCGGAGTGCACTATAGTGGGGATCGAGATGTGGACCCTTTCCCCACTGTAGTGCGACCTCAGAGTTAGAATAATATAGTAGGGGGTGTGGAGGGTGCAGCCCCCTACATGAGGGGTGCAGGGTGGCTTGCCCCCCTGCATTACGCAATGTATTTAAAATTGTAGTTTGAAAATCAGCGAATCTGGTTTTCGATTTGCTGATTTTTGAACTTCATTGCAGATCGGAATGACGATTTTCGTCATTCCGGTTCACACAAAGGGACGTTCGGTAGGTTAATTTTCAACCTTTCAAAGGTAAACCCACCACACATATCAATGTCTCAACAATTAAGCCCCAAGGCAAAACACCTCAAAACCTAATGTCCTAGTCATAGATGCATAATAGTGAGACACACAGATGCCCCCCTCACCAGGTTGGACAAGGAGAAAGTCACGATTACCTGCCTGTCAGTTGCCGGGATATGTCAAATCATGCACACACTCAAGTCATTCAGCAACAATTACCATTATGACTCTGTCATAGTACATGTTGGAGTGAATGACTTGAGACATACCTCTCTGGACTATATAAAGAGAAATATGACTGAATGCTCAGATTATGTCTCCCAGGCAGATATGTCCTTACCCTTAGCAACATTCTACCTCCACTTAGGATGATGCCACAACACAGACAAAAAATGACTGATTTCAATAATTGGCATAGCTTCTAGTGTCACTCCAGTAGGATCCAATACTTGACAGCCTGGGAAGGCATGGTCGGCAGACCACACTGCTTTGCCAGAGGAGACCTTTACCTGTCTCTTCAAGGCTTTTGGATACTGCCAAAGATGCTTGCCTCCCCCATAGTGCCTTTATTAGGCAATGTCAAAACAATAAAATTTCTGATGTAAAGAAATCCACTAGAGACAAACTCAAGGTCATGCTGCTTAATGCTAGGAGCATAAACAGTAAACTGCACTTCCCTGAAAGCACTCCTCACCTTGAAAGATGCTGATGTCTATGCAGTCACGGAGACTTGGTTCAAGGCCACAGACAGCACCCCGGCCATACAAGGCTACAATGCCTTTCACACGTTCAGACCTCAAAACGAGCATGAAAGAACCAAAGGAGGAGATGTAGCCATCTTCATTAAATCCAACTACACCTCGAGACTGGTAAAATAGTACAACTCTCTTGAGCTACTCCAGGTCCAAATAACTAAAGGCAAAATAACTTATCACATTATCTTTACCCACAGATGCCCCACCATGAGCCAGGATAAGCACATCACCTAAATGGACTTGCTTCAGTATATAGCCAAACACCTTGGTCATGGGAGATTTCAACTATCCTTCCAACGCTTGGGCAACATGAGCACAGACATGATTGCTCTGAGGTTCCAGGATTTTGTTAATTCAAATGGCCTGAACAGTTGGTCTGCACCCCCACAAGGGGCTGAAATGTCCTAGACCTAGTGTCCACCAACATGGGGGGGTGTCACTGCACTACCCCCCCCCCCCCGAGTGCTGCCCTCTCTGGTAAGGTCTGACCATAAATCAGTCTCGTTTGAAATAAAGATCTGACCTGATACCCCTACTGGTGCAAAAAATGAAAAATTTCTCCAAAACAAATTATAGCCTACTAAGCGTTGGTATAAAAAGTTTCAAAGCCCCCTACTAAGACATCCAACAATGACTCCTATGCAGAAGAGTATACAAATGCCCTTTATAGCCACTTAGACAAATGTATTGACTCAGCTGTACCTGACAGGACTAAAACCAGGTCGTCATGACAAAACAAGCCACCCTGGTGGACTGTAAGTATAAATAAGTTATATAACAAAAGAAACAAACTATCTAATAACAAGAGGGAACTTTCTCAACAGATGAAGAATAGCCTCCTTAGCTTGAACAAGCAAATCAGATATCTTTCTAAAGTCCTTTAAGGTTAGTTACAACACTAAATTAGCATCCCTAGCTAAAGACAACCATAAGGCATTCTTTATCTACATCCAAAACCTAAAAAGGAATGCCCAGCTGTGTGCTGAACTTATAGTGGATGGTACCACTCACACTGAACCTAAGTAAATTTCTAACCTGCTATCTGACAGATTTATCAATAACTTCACTGCCCTGTCCCCACCAGCCATACCCCAAAGCATCCCTGACACCAGTCCTCTACAGACCAAAGAACAAGTCATACAAGTGTTCTCCAAGGCCAAAAACACAGCCTTTATGGGACCAGACAACATCCCAGGCTGCTTACAAAACAATTTAAAACAAGACCTAGTGAACCACTTGGCACTCTCTTTCACCACAGCCTGACCACTAGCTTTGTTCCAGCAAAGTAGAGAACAGCAACAGCAATCCCCTTGCACAAAGGGAGTTGATCAACCAACCCACGAAACTATCAGCCCATAAGTCTAACCAGCCTTATTGCAAGGCCATGGAAAAAATCATCATGGGCATTATCAAAAAGGACACAAGTGACATTCAAACTCTTAACCCAGCTCAGCTTGGTTCTGTCAAGGGTAAATCTTGCTTATTAAACCTGGTGGACTTCTTTCAGAATATCACCAAAGCCCTGAATGAGGGCAAAGCAGTTCATACCATCTAGCTTGACTTAGCCAAGGCTTTTGACACAATCCCCCACTCAGGGATCACTGAGAAACTCTCCCAGCTGGGGATTAACCCATACATCACTAGATGGGTAGCCAAATGGCTCACTGACAGAATGCACACTGTCAAAGTTGGGGAGCCCACCTCTACCAGTAGATCAGTTGCCAGTGGGGTAACACAAGGATCTTTGCTGGGCTCTCTACTGTTTGGAATCTATTTCAACAAGGTCCAGGCAAAAGTAGATGGCCTGTGGCTTACCTGATTTGTAGAAGACTGCAAACTGGGTGCAATCATTGAGTCCCTCAGTGATGTAAACATATTACAGAAGGGGCTAACTCAGGTAAACAATTGGTACCAAAGTCACTGACGTAAAAAAATGCCTCATTATTCTCTTTGGCAAAGTAGCATTCCTTGCTAATTATGATATAGATAGCACCCCTCTAAACCCAAACCCAGTGGTTGTGAGACTTGGGAACACAGGTTGATAGCAGTCTAAACTTCAATCACCATATGTCCATAGTTGTAAGGAAAGCCTTCTACAATGCACATCTCATAAATAAGGGTATTGCATCCAAAACTAAGGAAATTATAAGTCCATTGTACTCGACCCTTGGCAGACCACTAATTGAGTACAATGCTCCCTTTTGTATGTATCTCACCAAACACCTGCAGCAACTGCAGAGACCACAGAGGTTTCTAACCAAGGGAATCCAGGGCCTCTAAAACATGACTTACATGAAAAGACTGAAAGCCCTGTCACTGTACTCTGTATCATACAGGCTGCTGAGAGGTGACCTGTGCCTGGCCTACACAGCAGTCTCTGACTCTGCCCTAATGGAAATGCTGCATATATGCAAATCAAATGGGATAAGAGTCATTCACTCCAGGGATCTTAAACTAGCCTGTAACAATAACAAAACATTTTGGAGAGACAGATACATCTCCCAGAGATTGCCACTCTTTTAGAATAAGCTCCCACCTCACTTGAAGCTGAGCCCCTCAATGACCCTATTTAATTGCAACCTTGACAAGTGGATGGATGACTGTAAACTCACCCCAGGGGTGGCATCTATGTCCATCATGGACAAAGGTAGTCAGTGCTAATCACAGAACTGCTCTGCTCTGGTCAGTTAGGGTACACACATTTTTTACATGGCTAGAATTGTAAAAGCCCTAGGCCCATTAGCCTAGTAAACTCCTATGACTAGGAATGTGGCAGAACGTTCCTCTAATGCTCTTCAATTTCTCCATAGGGAAATAGAGGAGGGGGTAGGAGGGTGGGGAGTTGAAAAAGTATGAAAATGGACAACAGATAGAATGTTATGGTGAGCACATAACTTTTTAATTTGATGGGACAGAGTCTCCAGCTACCACAACCTCTGGAGGACCCTAAGGAAGGATATTCAGAAATACCGCTGAGCCAAAGGCTACACTGCCCCTAGAGACCAGATATAGTTTGAAATGAGCAATAAAGGTATGAGGATTAGCCCATGTTGCTGCCGTACAAATATGATCCAAGCATGCTCTAAACCAAAACACTGAAGAAACCACTATAGAACTAGCAGAATGGGGTCTAGGAGGCTTTGGTAAAGGTAAACCCAATTTTCCATAGACAACAATGATAAAATTAGTTAACCATTTGGCCAATGTAACTTTAAATACTAGTTTGCCTAATTTGGTAGAAGAAAAGAAAACAAACAATTGCTCAGATTTTTAAGTCTTTGATTCTATGAAGATAGAAATGAAGTTGTCTGTGCACGTCAGATAGATGCAAAATATACACTCCTTTGTTTGAGAAGTTTGGAAAGAAAACTGGGAGATTAATGACCTGGTAAATTCGACTCAAATTACTTTAGGTAGAAAAGATGAATTAGTTTGTAAATACACCCTGTCCTTGTGAAAAATTAGATAAGTTTTGAAGACAGAACTTGAAGTTCAGATACTCTCCTGGCTGAGGTAACAGCCACTAGGAATATAGTCTTCCAAGACAAAAATTTTAGTTTAGCTTTGGCTGAATGTTCAAAGGGTGGTTGAGTCCAACTCTTAAATCCCGAGGAGAAGTAGGGTCTTTTAATGGTGGTATAAGTAGAAAAGTTCCCTTAAGGAAGGCTTTGCAAAGTTTAGAGGCTAAGGTAGAGTTATCTATGCCCAGATGAAAGCTGGAAATCGCTGCCAAATGAACTTTAATAGTTGAGAAACTAGCTCCTTCACTATAAAGTGTAGTTAAAAAGTCAAGGATAGTTGGGATCAGTGCTGAAAAGGGGTCTAAGTTTTTGTTTAGGGTCCAATGAAAAAGTTATGTACTCACCATAACATTCCATCTGTGTTGTCCATTTTCAGTCTTCCTCAACAAGTAGCTAGCTCTGACCCTCGGATCTGACTGCCACTTTCTATACATTCTAGGATCTGACTCTTGAGCTCCTCTCTTACCCACAATGCCCCTGACCACTGCAATACCTCAGATCGAGTTTGCTTTTATTGTATGTGAAAACTGCAAAAAGTACCAAGCCAGCAGCGAAGCAAAAACTCTTAATTCACAGTAAAATCCAATCAAATTGAGAACTTTTGTGAGAGTATAACAAACACTTCATCAGAATAATAAAAAACTAAACACATTCAGTTTAAATAACCTTCCCTTAAAAATCACGACTCCAATTTAAATTCTCTCAAACATTACCCCCTACTGCCACCAATGTAAAAAAATACAATCACAATACAATATTGTGAACTAAACTAAAACTTTTAGTTATGTACTCACCATAACTTCAGATGTTTGGGATCCATCTCGCCTACATTCTGAATGATGGGTTCGGAGCCGATCCCTCGGCTCCGACTCGGCACGCTTATGCCAAAGAGCGAAGTCTCTTACTGGCTGAGCTTACCATATCCCAGGATGCACCACTACCAGTCCCCCAGATCTAGTTTGTCCGCATACATGCACACATGCACACCCTGCTTATATAACATCGTCAGATGAAACAAGATAAAACAGTAGAACTCAAAACCGTTCAATTTCTTCTGATCTCCAAGGCAGGGGGAAGGAGGGTGGGTATCAGGAATGTAGGCGAGATGGATCCCAAACATCTGAAGTTATGGTGAGTACATAACTAAAAGATGTTATGTGATCCTATCTCGCCTACATTCTGAATGATGGGACAGCGTCCCTAGCACCTGAATCCTGGGTGGCTCACTGGAAAACACTCCTGAGTACCGTGGAACCAAATGAAGCTCGTCCTCTGGATGCCACATCTAATTTGTAGTGTGAAATGAAAGTGTGCGGATTGGACCAAGTAGCCGCAGCACAGATTTCCGATATAGCGAGCTTGGAATGAAAAGCTATAGAAGTAGCCATAGCTCTGGTAGAATGAGCCTTGATAGATGTTGTAAGTTGCTTATTCGAAGAAGAATAAGTCTGAGTTATGCAATCTCTGATCCATTTTGAGATAGTAGCTTTTGTGATGGTTTGGCCCAGTTTATTATCTGAGAAGGACACAAACAACTGGTCTGACTTACGAAGTTGCTGAGTCCTGTCTAAATAGAAGCGTAACTGCCTGTGAACATCCAATTTATGAAGAGTGTATTCTGCTTCATTGGAGAATTTTGGGAAGAAAACCGGTAGCTCTAGAGATTGTTGGAGGCAGAAACTAGAACAGACCTTTGGGACAAAGGATGGATTAGGTCTGAGTGATACTCTATCCTTGTGGAAAATCAAGTACGGTGGCTTAATAGACAGGGCTTGAAGCTCCGAAACTCTTCTTGCCGAAGTAATTGCAACTAAGAAGGCAGTTTTCCAAGACAGATATTTTAACTCGCATGTAGCAGCCGGTTCGAAAGGGGGAGATGTTAATGCGCGAAGCACCAAATCAAGATCCCACGGAGGTGCAGGATGAAAAATTGGTGGTCTTAATAGGCTCGCACCTTTAATGAAAGTTTTGCATAGTCTGCTGCTCATCAAAGGAGGATCCATGGATTCGTGGAATTTAGAGATAGCCGCTAGTTGGAATTTTAATAGTTGAGACAGAAGATCCCTGATTAAACAAGGATGTTAAAAATTTTAAGACCTCTGGGACAGGAGCAGTGATAGGGTCTAAGCCCTTGAGTTGAGCCCAGACAGCAAACCTCTTCCACTTACTAAGGTACAATTTGTTAGTGGTGGGTTTGTGGGCCGAAGATAAAATGTGAACAACTTCCGGGTCTAGAGTGTGCCTTCTAACTAAAGTCGGAAGTGGAGGAGCCAAGCTGTCAATTTCAAAGATTGAAGGGACTGATGTCGAAGTCCCGACTGATGGATTAGCAAGTCCGGAATCAGGTCTAAAGTCCACGGATCGTCCACTGCATGCTTCTTCAGGTAGGGAAACCATACCTGACGAGGCCAGTACGGGGCAATCAGAATCATTGAAGACCCCAGTTGAGAGGCTTTTTGAATAACTCTGGGAAGAAGCGGAATTGGAGGAAAGGCATAAAGTAGCCCTGTTGGCCAAGGTTGTGCTAGAGCATCCATGGCTGGTACTCCCTGATGTGGGATCAAGGAGAAGAACCTTTGGCACTTGGTGTTTAATGGAGTTGCAAATAGGTCGCAGCACGCGCCCCATCTCCTGAAAACCTGAGCTGCTACTGTGTGGTTTAGAGACCACTCGTGAGGAGAGAGAATTGTCCTGCTCAATTTGTCTGCCAATATGTTTGACTTTCCCGGGATGTGGGTCGCTACCAAGAAGCGGTTGGTAGCTACAGCCCATTCCCACACTCTCATGGCCTCTCTGCAAAGGGGATATGATCTGGTCCCTCCTTGTTTGTTCAGATACCAAACCACCGACATGTTGTCTGTGTGGATGGCGATGATGCCCTGAGGAAGAAACTTGTGTAAGGCTTGAAGGGATAGAAGCACAGCCCTCATCTCCAACACATTGATGTGGAGAAGAGCTTCGTCTGGAAGCCAGGAGCCCTGAACTAGCCTGCCCAGACAATGCCCCCCCCACCCTATCTGGGAGGCATCTGTCGTCAGGGTAACCACTGGAGAGGGAAGAACAAAGGGGTTTCCTTGATCCAAATTGGATGTCTGAAGCCACCAGCGAAGGTCCCTTTTGCATATATCCGTAATCATGATGTGATGATTGAGGGAAGATCCTGAAAGGACCATTGCGTTGACAATAGCCACTGAAGAATCCTCATGTGCAATCTTGCCAGAGGACTAAAAGAACCGTGGCAGACATTGAGCCTAGAACTTGTAGAACCATCCTGGCTGGGGCTTTGGATCTCGAGATCAGAGCTTGAACTTGGCCCTGTAAAGTTTGGATCCTTTCGGCAGGAAGAAAGACGCATCAATCTTGAGTCTATCTCTGCTCCTATGAACTTTATGCGCTGAGAGGGCAGCAAGACAGACTTTGACCAATTGAATGTAATCCCCAGGGTAATACCCAGGGAGATGGTGGCTTTGAGGTTGTCCATTAGTAGATGCCTGGTGGTGGCAGTCAGGAGCCAGTCGTCCAGATAGGGAAACACTTGGAATCCAAGACTTCTCAGGTGAGCCGTCACTACTGCCAAACACTTGGTGAACACCCTGGGGGCTGTGGTGAGACCAAAGGGCAGAGCGCAAAATTGGTAATGACTGACTCCCAGGCTGAAGCACAGATACCTCCTGGACGCCTGATGTATCGGTATGTGATAATAGGCGTCCTTGAGGTCTATGGAGCACATCCAAACATCCTTCTCCAACAATGGGAGAATGGATTGTAACGTGACCATTCGGAATTTGGATTTCGTGGCGGATTGGTTCAGTCTGCTGAGATCCAATATTGGTCTCAGGTCCCCTGTCTTTTTTGGCACAAAAAGAACCTGGAGTAATTTCCTGATCCGATCTGGTCTGTGGGGACCGGATGGATGACTCCTTTTTCTAGCAGCTTTAAAGCTTCTGCGGCTGCCATTGCCCTTTGACTGGGTGGTGGGTCCGGGATTCTTTTGGACGGTGGGGGCGAGAATGTGAATGGGATGGTGTAACCTCCGGCAATGATCCGAAGCACCCATCTGTCCTGAGTGATTGACTCCCAGGCTTTTAGGTGCTTGGCAAAGCGACACCCGACTGGCTCGAGCAGCACAGCCGGGCAATCCCTCATGACGTGTGGGAGGCTGAAGAGCCACGAAAGGACTCATGGTCTCCAGAATTGCGGGGCCCTCTGCCGCCTCTGGGACGGCATCTCCTGAAAAATTTCCCGTCCTCTGCCTCTGGAAGGGATTCTTCCTGCTGTTGGGAGAAAAACTGGCGGGATTGGCGGAGCCACATTTTCCCCTCCTTTAGCCTTGGGGTAAGGCCGAAAGGGAGTGGAATAACGGGCACCTACGGCAGATAAAGTTTTTCCCTCTTGTTCACAGCGGGTAAGGGTGTCTTTAACCTTGGGTCCAAACAAGGAGGACCCATCAAAGGGAGCGTCGGCGAAGGAAGACTTGAAGGCCTCCACAAACTGACACAAGCGGAGCCAGGCTTGTCTCCGTAGAGCCACGCCTGTGCCTGCCGCTCTACCCGCCCCTTCGGCCGCATAGGAAATGAGCCTCATGGACGAGTTAGAAATTGACGTAAGGATAGCCAACTGAGAGCTAACCGACTGGGCTAGCTGCTCAGGTAGGTTACCCGAGGGAATCTGACAACTCCTTGACCAGATCCCTCTGAAGCCTGGTAAAATGTGCCAAATAATTCAGAGACCTTAAAGTAAGGGCCGCTGAAGTCAGGGTGCGCTTCCCGTACCTGTCCATACTCCTAGACTCCTTATTAGGAGGATGGATGGACGTTGAAGCCTCTGCCACGTCCTGTTGTGTAGCAGATGCCACCACCATGGCATCTACAGCCACGCCTTTAGTGAGGAACTCCTTCTCGGGGGGAGCAGACAAAAATTTATTTGGACGAGAAGGGACTGGTTCCACTGTATCTGGATGTTCCCACGCCCTTCGACAAACTAAATCCAGAAGCTCGTCGAAGGGCGGAGACACCCAGGAGGCGGAGGGCTGAGCCCCAAAGGCCTTGAGGAGCACTGACTCGTCAGTAGAGGGGGGTTTGGATATCCAGCCGCCTCGTTGTTTGAGGATCTCTAAGATGTCTGCAAAGGAGACATCATCCGAGGACGACTTCGGGGACCCCTCTGCATCATCCAGATCAGTGTCTGAAGTAATAGACTCGGGGGAGTCCACGTGCTTCCTCTTGCACGATCTCTTCCTTGGGGGTTCCTCCGAAGACAGCTCAGAAGAACCCTCAGGAGGAGGGGAACCCCCACTGGGGTAACCTCAGGCCCGGGCTCCGCTGACTACGGACAGGGAACTGCCAAAGACCCAGTCTCCACGCCTAGGGAAGGTGCCGGTAAAGCCGGGAGATGGCGAAGAGGACTTGGCCAAGGCACTCCTCATGGCTCTGAAAGCCGGACCCCAGAATCCTGGGAGTGTCCGGTCCCGGAGCCGTGATAGTCGACGGAAGACCCGCGTCAAGCACCGAGGGGAGGCTCGGAACCGAAAGCATAGGTCCCGAAACATCACCCCCGGTTCCAGCCGAAGACGTCCGCGTACCAAACTCGGACCCGAAGGCCCGAGTTGGAGTAAGGGTCGGAGCCGACCCTGAGATCTCCATCGGCTCCAACAGCACCTGCTCCGACGGCGAAGCAGTCGGAGGAGGAATGGCAATGGGTGGGCCAAGGTCATCGGCTCCGAAGCCAACTGGGTCGGAACCGAAACAAATTTTTGGAAGACTGGGGACTGGAACAGTCTTTGGAGCACCCTGTCTATATCAGAATCTGACATCCTCGAAGACCGAGAGGAAACAGAACGGGTCCGAGACGGCCTCTCCAACGGCCCCAAAGGGCTAGGGGACCCGGCTCGGCGACTCGATGAATATCGGCGCCGAGGAATACACACCAGTTTCCATCGGTGCCGAGATGGACTTGGCGCCGAGGAGGAAGTGTCTGAGCGGGCAACCTTTGTCGGCTCCGAGAGCTGTGGAGCCGACGAAGATGACCCGCCTCTCGATGCCCCAGCTATCGGCTCCGAAGCCAAAGGAGTCGATACTGGTGGCATCGAGGCAGACCGTTCCGACCTCGGCTCCGAAGTCCTTGGAGCCGAAGGAGAGGCCTGCCTTTGTTTCTTAGCGATCGGATCCGACGGACTGGTCGGAGCCGACGCCTTTCTTTTGGCGGAGAAGGAGAGGATGCCAAAGCTTCTTCGAAAGAAGGTTTAATTAATCCCTTAAGAATTAATTTATTTTTCCTCTCCTGGAGGACCCTTGAGGAAAAAGCGTGACATACACTACATGATTCCTGTAAATGCTTTGCTCCTAAGCAATACACACATAGCGAGTGATCGTCCGTGATGGACATTTTGAAGCTACATTTTACACATTTCTTGAAGCCCGAAGGCCTGGGATTCTGTGACATTATAGAAATTTCAAAAGTAACTGTAAAGAATACTGGTGACACACCTAGAATAGGCTTACAGTTATCACTCGCAATACTCTGAGTTAGTCAAACACAGCACAAACTCTGTAAATGTAATAATTTCTCTCAGTTAGTTCTTATTTAAAGAAGAGAAATGTAAATGATTTAAAACAGGACCGAAGTCACCTACAAATAAAAAGACCGGGAAAGGCCTTTCCAGACAAGAGGTACTCCTAGTCCACACTCACAACACAAGAATTCACCAAGTGAATTTTGTCAAACACACTCAAAACACAAGAACAGCTGTTAAAACAGCTTTTTGTAGAGAATGAAGAAAAAACCTGACAGAAAAACTAGTGAAATAATCACTACTTAACTCAGCCAGCTCGAGACCACGTCTTCACTTGTTAGTGGCAAACGAGATCTGAGGGACTGGTAGTGGTGCATCCTGGGATATGGTAAGCTCAGCCAGTAAGAGACTTCGCTCTTTGGCATAAGCGTGCCGAGTCGGAGCCGAGGGATCGGCTCCGAACCCATCATTCAGAATGTAGGCGAGATAGGATCACATAACATCATATATTTATTACAATACATATTATAATAAAAATACCAAACTAACTTAACATAATCTTACACATAATATGACATAAGCCTAAGCACACTAGCTATACTCATAGAGACATTTAATCCTGGGGGTGAGGAGGCATTCAATTTTAATTGCCAATGCAATTCCCTCCATTCTACCAAGTCACGCCACGGACCCCCCCCCCAAATGGACTTCGATAAATGGTGTAAATGCCAAAAAATAGAAACTCATGATCAGGGTTCATCTCTAAGTGACAATATAAAGCGTTTTCTTGTGCTTAATATCATATATATGCTCATATATTCTTTCCTTAAAACTAAGAACAGTCTTTCCAACATAAATACTAGGACAATTTTTGCACAAAGCTAGGTATACAATACCCACTGACTTACATGTACAATGAAAATTAGTTCTAACTCTAATTTTGTTCACAAAATGTGACAAAACTGACTACAGGTACCACACTTAATGTACCCCATCAATTGTCACTCACGGTGATAAATGGTCTATCATTATTTTCCAGTAAATTTTTAAAACATCTAGCACTTCTAGTAACAAATGTGGGCCTGTTAACTAAAATATCTGAAGTCCCCACAAAGGCTTTGAAAATACCCCAATTTTGTTTAATAATTTCTTGAATATTAAAATATTCATGGGTATAAGTAGTAATAAATGAACAAGTATATTGGTCCCTTTCTTCTTTTTGAGTTGCTATTTTATAATTATCAGAAGTCAATATGGGTGAAATATTCCCTTGCCTCCTTTTTCTATAAACCTCATCACGTACAGCCTTAACTAAATCAGGGGGATACCCTCTCACCATAAACATTCCGTTTAAGTTGTCAAATTCCTTGTAAAGATGAACATCACTAGAAATCATAAGTGCTAATCTAATGTATTGTCCCTTAATAATCCATCTCTTTTGGTGAGCTGAATGACAACTACTGTAATGTAACAAACTATTTGAATAAGTTGCTTTTCTGTAAATAGAACTTTGTATACATTGTTTAATGTCATGCTTGTACACCAAAACATCCAGGTAACTAATCCTTTCTTTACTAAAATAATGGGTACATTTTAAAAAGGAAGTTGTAGAATGTAAATAATCTACAAATTTGTTGGTGTCCATTTCGTCAACATCCCAAGCAATAAAAATATCATCCAAAAACCTGGCATAAAAATGCCAGGGCGGCACATTTTCATTGCAAAATATAAAACGCTTTTCCCATTGTAGTAAAACAATGTTTGCAAACACCGGGGTTCAACTCCCTTCTTTTGTTGGAAAAACTGTCCATCTAAATGGATATAACTATTCTTTAACACCATATCTAGTAGAGCATCTAACACATTAATCTCATTTCTACTGAAACCCCCCTGATTCAAATATAAAATCATGAAACATTTCAATCCCTATATCTTGAGGAATCACATTAAACAAGTTGACCACATTTATTGTGACAAAAGCCAAAGCTGGGCTATATTTTACCTTTCTCAACTTCGATAAAAAAATCCCACAAATCTTGCATAATGCGAGGATATTTAAAAACCAACACCTTTACTTTTTGGTCTACGTACACAGCCATAGGGTGAGTTATGGAAGTCTTAGCAATGATTATAGGTCTCATGGGAGGATCCATGAGACACTTATGAATTTGAGAATACTAAAAAACGGAGGGGGTCCACCGGAAATTTGACCTGTAAGTATTCAAAGGTCTCTCTAGAAATTTCCTCCCGACAGCTTTATTGGATATCTTAAGGGCTGGTGATGAAAGGACCATTGCACTGCCAGGGTCCAATGAAGAATTTTCATGTGGAGATGAACAGTGGGAATTAAAGTAATTACAGCAGCCATCAATCCTACAGCTCTGAGGACCAGTTTTGTTGGGGGAGAAGAAAGAGAAAGAACATGTCTGACATGTGTCTTCAATGTAAGTATCTAAACAAGGCCTTATAAACTTCAAGACTTGGAATGGCTAAAGTTGTGAATTGGTCTGTACTGATCTTGATTCCCAGCAAGTGAAATAGCTGAAGTAAACAGTCTCCGACTTTTACGAGCATATGCCTGGTTGGTGCAGTGAGGAGCCAGTCAACTAAGTAAGGAAACACTCTGAACCTGAGCAGTCTCAGGTGAGCTGCTAGCCATGCATTTGGTGCACACCCTGGGGGTTGTGGTGAGCCTGAAGGGCAGAGCTCTGAACTGATAATGACTGGCTCCTAGCTGGAAGCATAGATATCTTCAAGAGCATCTGCTCATTTTGACATGATAGTACGCACCTTGAAGAGCCAACACATCCAGTCATCCTTCTGTAGGAAAGGTAGAATGGACTGAACCATGACCATTCAGAATTTGGAATTCTTTACAAACCGATTTAGATAACTGAGATCCAACACATGTCTCAGGTCCCGTCTTTTTTGGCACTAAAAAGAACTTTGAGTAAACTCTGGATCCTGTTTTTTCTGGGAGGACCTCTTGAATGACTCTTTTGTTTAGCAACTTTCGTATCTCTTGAACTGCTAGCTCCCTCTGATTGGGTGGAACATCGAGAAGACTTTTCCTCCTTTTTATGGGAATTTGTAAAAAGGAATGAAATATCCTCTGAATATGATCCTTTGCACCCAAGAGTCTTTTGTGATGGCTATTCAGCCTTTTTGGTGCAAGGGTGTGCCCTCCCAACTTCCTCCAGAGAGGGACAGTCAGGCAACCTATCAGGAGTGCTGGAAGGATCTATCTGAGAAGGAGCAGTGGTGGCGCAGTGGTTAACATTGTCACCTCTCAGCAAGAGGTTCTCAAATTCGATTCTCAGCTGGAGTGCCTTCTGTGCGGAGTCTGCATGTCCTCCCTGCATTCGCATGGGTTTCCTCCGGGTACTCCGGTTTCCTCCAACATTCCAAAGACATGCATCTGGAGTGTTTTTCCCCGGGCCTCCGCTGAAAATAGGCTCTGTCCTAGTTGGACTTTCCCAGTCAACAAATGTTAAATAAATAAATCTCGAGATCCTTGGTTCAGCGGTCTCCGTCTGCCTGGTGGGTGACGTCTACCATTGTAGTTATTTCCCCCTCTGCCTCTGGGGTAAAAATCCCTCTGTGATTCCTGGAAAGGACATTGAGATTTTCAGAACCACATCTTCTTCCCTGCAAGTTGATTCCTAAAGAAAGGTCTCTGCGGGGTAGAAACATGGATTCTGATGGCAGACAAGGTCTTTCCATCCTGTTCACTGTAGGAGACAGTCTCTTTAATGGCTGGCCCAAATAAAGAAGATCCATCAAAAACAGCATTGATGAACAATGCCTTGAAGTGCTCCACAAAATCACACAACCACATCCAGGCATGTCTTCTTATGGCTATGCCTGTACAGCCCACATTTGAGGTACCTTCAGCTGCATGCGAGATTAACTTCATGGACGTAATTGTAATTGATTGTAGGGTGACCAGTCATCAGGAAAAGGACTGCTGCTCCTCTGTGAATATAGACCCTGGGGAAGAATTAGAGATCCTTTTACCAAGTCCCTCTGCAATCTGGTAAAATGTATCAGGTAGTTCAGTGATCGCAGGGCAAATGTCATTGATACATACATTTGCTTCCCAAACCTGTCTAATCCCTTAGACTGTCTGTTAGGGGGTTGGCCAGTGCAGCATTGTTCACCTAGCTCCTTTTTGGTGGCTGTCGCAAAAACCATGGCAAGGGCACTCAAATTTTGTTTGGGTGTTTGGGGATTGGCTCTTTCTATGCGCTGCAGCAGACAAGGTATATAAGCTCATCCATGGACGGGTAGCCCAATATGCAGAAGGTCCAGATCCAATGGCTTCCAAGAACAAAGATTCCTGCTGGGAAGGGGTTTGGGAAGACCAACCACCTCTCTGGCAAAGGAGCTCTAGGATGTCTCTGAACAAGATGTCCTCAGGTGGAGATCTGGGAGACCTGCAAGGAATCTAAGTGCCTCCTTTTGCATGACCTCTTCCAAAGGACCTCCTCAGTGAGGTATTCTGGTGAGGTATCAGAAGAGGAGTGGAGTTCCCAGGTGGCAAGTGGCTGGAAGCTCATATGAGGTGGTCCCCGAGGGGTAGGATGAACAGACTCAGACACAGGGTCTGAAGGGGGAACAAAGTATGGATTCGATGGTTGAAGAGTCGAGACTAATCACAGGTGAGAGAAAACTCTCTCCACCACTTCAAAGGCAGAAGGATTAGGAGAAGCAGAGGACAATTCAACTGGAGCCAAAACTCTCAGAGATTACAATCCAAGAGCAGATAATCCCGGGCCATCTGAAGGAAGAGTCGGAGCCAAGCTGTCCAGTGGCAAAGCCCCTAGGGGAAGTGATGGCTTCAAAAGTTTTGGAGTCAAAGTCAACCCCGCCGATCCAATGTTGATGCCTAGGCTCTGAGAACCACCAAGCCTCGAGGGGGTAGAAGCAGATTGGATCAGGGATGTTGCCGGAGTGGAAGCCAAAGAAATCTTCAGATCCAACGACTCAGCTCTCATGGATCTCAGATCTGTGGGCACCGAAACTGAAGGCCGGATCAGAGATGGAGTAGCAACAGGCTTAAAGGATGGGAGATGGAGACGGCAAGACCCCCATCTGGATGTGTGTTCTGAGGAATCTTCTCATCAATCCTATCCACCACTGCCTCAGACAAACTTCAGTATGACCTAACAGAGGACGATGTGGAAATTGGCCTAAAAGACTTTTTGGGTGTCTCCTGCAGAAAGGGAGACCTCAATCTGGGTGACACAGGTTCAGGAGAAAACCTTGGACTATGAGGCTGAGGGAGTGGAGGCATAATGAGTATCAGAGCTGAAGTTTTATTAACCTTCTTGGGTGGCTCTGATGAAATAGCAGTCTTTGGAGACCAAACAGGAGAGCATTTACTATGCTGCCTGGGTTCCTTATATTTGTGCAAGGGGGGTTAAGCCCCTAATGCAGAAGTACCTGAAGAAGGAGCAGATGTTGGTGATAAACCCTTAAGAATGAGTTTATTTCATCTGTCACTAACGGCTCTTGAGTTAAAAACTGCACAAATGGAATGGGGAGTGTCGAAACATGATGGGCCTATGCAATAAACGCATTCCCTGTGGGCATCAGAGTTGGGAATCAGGAAGTGCATTTCTTAAAACCAGTCGGCTTTTCAGCTACACTTGAAGAAAAAAGGCATACAACAATAACAGCAGAATAACTGTAACTATTTAATGTTTTATACAAAATAATACTTTTACTTTTTTTTCAGAAATATAACGGGAGAAAGAAAGGAAAAAGAAATACCAACAATGGTAATAAAGGAATACCTCCAAGTGAGGTAAAGATATTAGGAAATAAATACCAACTATGGTATGAAAAGATTAATAGAAAAACATTGGTACAAGAGAGTAAGGGAGATACTATAAAACAGTAAAACATCTAATGAAGAAGAAAAATACTTAAACTGTGATCAAACACTAAACCCATAACGAGCTCAAGAGATCGCAATCCCGTCTGAACCTGAAGAGTAGCAAACAAGATCTGAGGTACTGCCATGGTCAATGGCATTATGGGTAAGGGAGGAGCTTGAGAGAAGGATGTTAGAATCTATAGAAGGTGGCCAAGTCGGATATAAGGGCCAGATCTGAACCCATTCATTGAGGAATGAATGAAAATAACAACAGCAGATCAAATCTTTTCCATTTACTCTTGTAAATCTTTCTAGTAGAAGCTTTATGGGAAGATAACAAAATATGATGGATGGAAGAGGACAGTGGAACTGGAGAAACCATGCAGTCAACTTGAGGCCTAGTATGCCCGGGTGACTCATGCCTGTCGAGTGAGGCCCAAGGTCTAGAGTTGGATCCAGAATCAAGGATGGATATAGAATATGAGGCCAGAGAAAAGGAAACCATGTGTGGCAAGGCCAGTAAGAAGCAATGAGGATAGCTGTGCTCTTCAACTGGAATGCTTTCTGTAGAAATTTGAGAATGAGGGTAATGGGAGAAGGCATAAAGAAGACTGAAGGGCCAAGGGTGAACTAAAGCATCTCTCTGTGACTCTCCCAGTGGGCTGATGAGGGCAAAGAACCTGTTACATTTGTTGTTTAGATGAGAAGTGAAAGGTTCACAGCATGGCTGACCCCACTGACAGAAAATGCTCTCTGCCACTTTGACATTGAGAGACCACTCATGAGGCATCAAGATGGACCTGCTCAGTTTGTCTGCACTCATGTTAGATTTCCCCAGGATGGGCATTGCTATCAGAAAATGATTGAAGAGATCTTCTATTGCCAAACTCTCAAAGCTTCTCGACAAAGACGGTAAGATCTAGTTCTCCCCTATTTGTTGATGTACCAGACTGCTGACATATTGCCCATCTGTATCACAGCTGTCCCGAATGGGACAGTGTCTTGAAAAGCCTACAATACTTGAAGGACAGCTCTCATCTCCAGGATGTTGATATGCACCAATCGGACGCTCAGACATCTCCTGGAGCATCTGTTCATTTCTGATGTTATAGTATGCATCCTAAAGGTATATTGAGCACATCCAGTCGTCCTTCTGCATAAAGGGCAGAGTGGATTCTACTGTGACCATTCAAACTTTGTATACTGAACAAACTCATTTAATTTTTTGAGATCCAGAACTGGGCTCAAGTCCCCTTCTTTTTGGGCATGAAGAAGAATCTTGAATGAGTTTTGGACTCTCTCTCTGGTCTAGGGCACCTCTTAGATACCTCTTTTTGTGTAGCAGCTTTTTTATTTCTAGAGAAGCTGCTTCCCTCTGACTGGGTGGAACACTGGGGATTTTCTTCCATACTGTTGGCAGAGGTTGGGAAAATGGTATATTATAACCTCTGGATATAATCCTCTGCACCTATGAATCTTTTGTGATATTTAGCCAGGTTCTCTGGTGCAGGGAAAGAGGATCCTTGACTGCCTCCTAACATGGACAGTCAGGCCTCCCTTCAGCAGCGTCAGTAGGGCCTATCTGAGAATGAGTCTCTAGATCCCTAGTTGTGAGAACCATGTCTGCCACGAGGATGGTGTCTTCCATTAGAGACCTCCTCTGCCCCTGGGGGAGCTATCTCCATATGACTCCTGGAAAGGAACCTGGAACTTCTTATACCACATTTTTCTAACACCTTGTTGCTCTCTAGAAAAGGGACTTTGAGGGGTAGAAAAACATACACTCAAGGCAGACAGGTTCTTTTCCTCTTGTTCGCACCTGAAGACAGTGTCCTTCACTTTAGGGCCAAAAAACAAAAATCTTTCAAAAGGTGCATTGATGAAAGAAGACTTAAATGGTTCCTCAAAGACACGCAAGAGTATCCAGGTATGTCTTCTAATGGAAATACCTGAACCCACCACCAGTTAGGTACCTTTTAGAGCATGTGAGATTAACCTAAGGGGCATATTAGATATATACTGGAGGGTAGCCAGCTGCAAAGAAATTCTATTCCCTTCTTCGGAGAACATGAACCCTGAAAGAGATTTGGGTAAGCTCCTTGATTAAATATCTCTGTAGTAAAGTGTGCCGAATAATTCAGCGACCTAACAGTGAAGGTCACGGAAGCATAAACACACTTCCCCAAACCTGTGCAGTGACCCAAACTCCCTGTTAGGGGGATGGACAGAGGAACTCTGTTCCAATGGTTCCTTCCTTGTGGCTGCCCTGCAATGACCATGGCATCAAAAGGTACTCCCTTACTTCAATGTGTATGGTTTTCAGGAGGAGCAAGAGTCTTATCTGGTTTCTTAGGCATTGGCTCAAGGGTGTCTGGTTCCTTCTATGCCCACTAAGAGACCAGGTCAACAAGCTTATCAGCTGGGGGAGTCACCCAGCAAGTAAACAGGTTAGACCCAAAAGCCTCCAGAAACACTGATTCTTCTTGGGATGGGGTGTTAGAAGACCAGTCACCTCTTTGTTTAAGGAGCTCCAGAATGTCTCCAAAGGAATCATCATCAAGTGGTGATCTGGGAAACCCCTCACCCTCATCAAAATCAGTGTCTGCAGTGAGAGATTCCTGTGGATCATCTAACTGCCTCCTTTTGTACATTGCTTTACGAGGGACTTCCTTGGTAGGATGCTCCAGGGAAATATTAGAAGAGATAATAATGACCTGATGGGTTGGTTGAAGGCTTAATCCGGTAGGCTGTCCCAGTGGAAGAGATCAGCGAGGTTCAGTACACAAAACAGAATGAGGCAAAGATGTCTGATCTTTACAGGGCAGGGATACCTGTTCTCTAGACACAGAGAAGACCCTCTCCACTATCTTAAGCACAGAGCACCTAAAAGACATAGAAAGCAACGGATCTGAAATTCAGCTCTGTTGGATTGTTGGCCCCTGCAGCCCCATCAGTACTTCATCCAAGGAGGGAGTCAGACCTGAGCTAACAATGAGGCTCCAAGGGGAAGAGATGGTTCTGAAAGCTTTGGAGTCAACTCCAAACCCCAGCGCTTCAGCTCGAGAATCTTCTAGCTACAAGATACTCTGTGCTGGTTAGCTCAGAGGTATAATCTGAGTAAAAAAACAAGACTCTGCAAATACGAAGAGGACACCCCCAAGGATTTCAGACCTGATGGCTCCAAAATGGAAGGACAGATCGGAGAAGGAAAAATCAAGGGTGGTGTGGTTTTAGGTAGGCTCTCAAGCCCTGAGGGGGCTGCAGCCAAAATGACTCCCATCTGTATCTGCATCCGGAGGAATTTCCTCATCATCCTGTCCACATCTGCTTCAGACAGGCTCCTAGAGGACTGAAGAGACAAGGCCATATAGAAGGGGGTCTAGAATGCCTTCTGGGCGACTGCTCAAGAAAAGGAGAGGGAGGCCTGGAAGAAATAGGCTCTGACATCAAAGTGGGAGTATGGATTCAAAGGGATTTTTCAGTCCAGAGATGCGGATCCAGTAATGATTTATCCGTCTTTTTCAAAACCTTGGCTGGAGGATCCAATGAAGGAGATGAGGTCCTTGGATAAAGAGTTGCTTTTTTGTTTGTCAGGCTTTTTAGGGGTTTGAGCCTCAACAACTAAAGGAGAAGAGTCAGAAGGAAGAAGGCTTCTAAGAATTAGCTTGTTCTTCCAATCAATAAGAGCCTGAGAATTGAATCCAGCACAGATATCACAATCAGTGTCTAAGTGTGCAGGGTCCAAATAGTAGACACATTCTCTGTGGGCATCAGAATTTGGGATCTTATGCCCACAGGAAACACGCTTTTTGAAACCTGAAGGTTTTTCTGATATCTTGGACCACAAATAGAAAATGACTTAAAGTACTAACAAGTGACAATAGCACATATATATATAAATTTAACAGATTTGTTTTACTATAAGAAAGAAAGTAGGAAAAACTACCTACTATGGTAGGAAAGAGTGCTCAAAGAGTACAAAAAGGCATTTAGAAATGAAGACCTAAAATGACTGACAAGGGGAAAAAATATCAGTCTAACACAGAAGGAAAATAGTTACAGTATATAAAAGTATAGAAAAGTTCAACACTCACTTAACCCACAAGAAAAAGGTAGAAATACAGCAAGAATAGACTACAATTTTATTCTGTTAAGAAAGATCCTTTGCAGACCACTAAAGTGCTCATAAATCAAAATTAAAACTGTATTAAACTCAAATCCTCAGAAAGATCATCCTGTTGTTTTTGCTCACCAGAAAGTTCACATTTAGAATCAATTCCTTTCGTTACTGCTGCTGAAGAAATTAAAGGGTAGAGTTTTACCTTATACTACTGCAAGGGGAATAGCCTTCAAGCAGCCATGTCTCTCTTCCTGCAGCATGACTGTAGGTCCCCACCCATCTCCAACACGGAGATCACACTGCTCCGTGTGCCTCCAAATGTGTTCTAACCCCTCCTTCGCCCTAAAAACAGGTGAGAAGGCCATGCTCCTCTTCTCTGGCTAGCTAGACCAGATGCTGGGGCCTCTGCTCAAACCTTGGTCAGCTTGATTCCAGTCAGGCCTCCAGCCATCTGCACCACAGAGCCAAGCTTAAAATCAAGCTACATTTTTAATGTTACTTTATGAACTTCTAATAGTCACTTTTGTAAGAAAGTTTCATTGAAAATTACTTTGAGAAGGAAAAAAATAAGAAGTTATGTACTCACCATAATGTTCCATTTGAGTAGGTAAACTTCATTTGTCTGCAACCTGTGGAACCTGCGGGATACGGATCCGATCTCGGATCCGAGCCGGCAACTTTACAAAGCTTAGATCCGAGCTCCTAGCTCCTCCCCTTACTCATAATCCCCTGCCAACCCTGACTGACCTCAGATCAAGTTTGCCCACAAGCACTATAGTGGATAACTAACTACATTATCAGAATTGGTACATCACTATATGATATGAAACACATCTGAAGGTCAGGGGGACGGAGGGGGGGAACGGTTGCAGACAAATGAAGTTTACCTACTCAGATGGAACGTTATGGTGAGTACATAACTTCTTAATCTGAAGTAGTTAACTTCATTTGGTCTGCAACCTGTGGGACAGAGTCCCCAGCTACCTAAACCTTGGGCGGCCTTCATGGAAGGATATTCTGGAGCACTGCGGAGCCAAAAGAAGTTCTCCCTCTGGAGGTAATGTCCAATTTATAATGATTGATGAAGTAATGAGATGGGGCCCAAGTGGCTGCTGAACAGATATCATCCAAGGAAACCCTGGATTTAAAGGCGGCAGATGTAGCCATAGCCCTAGTTGAATGGGCACGAACTCCTTGAGGTGTGGGTCTGCCGGAATTTTGATACGCTGTAATGATACACTGTGAAATCCATCTCGATAAGGAAACTTTCGAGACCGGTTTACCTAGATTAAATTTGGCAAAGGAGACGAACAACTGGTCGGATTGTCTATGACCAGATGTCCTATGAATGTAAAATCTAAGTTGTCTGTGCATGTCCAAAGAATGTAGTCTGTACTCCCCTTTGTTCTGGTAGTTAGGAAAGAAGACCGGCAAATTGATAGATTGGTTAATATTAGATTCAGAAACTACCTTCGGGAGGAAGGAGGGATTGGTCCTGAGGTAAACCCTATCCTTGTGAAAGGCTAAGTATGGGGGTTTCACAGAAAGAGCTTGCAATTCAGATACTCTCCTGGCTGAAGTAATAGCCACAAGAAAGGCTGTTTTCCAAGACAAATATTTGAGGTCTACTGAAGACGCCGGTTCGAAGGGAGGGGCTGTCAGGGCTTGTAATACCAAGGTCAAATCCCATGGAGGTACCGCTTCCTTTATTGGAGGTCTAAGAAGAAAGGTGCCCTTTAGGAACATTTTGCACAATTTTGTAGTAATCAAAGGACCCATTTCAGTACCTACGTGGTAATGAGAGATAGTTGCTAACTGAACCTTAACAGTAGAACAGCTAGCTCCGCCATTAAAAAGACCTGAAAGAAAGTCCAGCACCGCAGGCAAGGGGGCTGTAAAAGGGTCCAAATTATGGTGTTCTGCCCAGATAGAGAAACGCTTCCATTTACTACCATAGACCTGCCTAGTAGAGGGCTTGTGAGCTGCTACTAGGATAGTTTTAACTGGAGAAGAGATACCGGGAGTCCTAGCTACAAGTGGAACTGGAGCAGCCAAGCCATTAGCTTGAGGCTGGCCAGGTCGGGAAGTGGGAGCCCCTGGGGGTGGGAGATTAGATCCGGAAGAGGATCTAGAATCCAGGGCGGATTCACTCGATGAGACCAGAGGTAAGGGAACCAAGCTTGGCGAGGCCAGAATGGGGCAATGAGGATCATCCTGCTCCCCAACCGACTGGCTTTCGAAGAAGTTTCAGCATGAGGGGAAGAGGAGGGTAGGCATAGAGAAGACCGGGTGGCCAAGCATGCACCAAGGCATCCCTCGGGGCTTCCCCGGCAGGGGGAATGAGAGCAAAGTAATTGTTGCATTTCATGTTTGAGGGAGATGCGAAATGATCGCAACAGGGCTGCCTCCAAATGGCAAAAATTTGACTCACTACTCGAGGATTGAGGGACCACTCGTAAGGTGAAAGGATGGTGCGACTCAGTCTGTCCGCCAGGATGTTGGTCCATCCTGGAATGTGCATTGCAATGAGAAAGCGGTTGGTGGAGATCGCCCATTCCCACACTCTCATGGCTTCTCAACAGAGTGGGTAAGACCTGGTTCCCCCTTGTTTGTTGATATACCATACCACAGACATACTGTCTATCTGGATTGCAATTGTTCCTACAGGCAGAAGGCTCTGAAGTGCTTGCAACGACAACAGCACTGCCCCCATCTCTAGAACATTTATGTGCAATAAGATCTCCGAATCGTTCCACGTGCCTTGGACCATCCTGCTCGAATAATGCCCCCCAGCCAAGACGAGAGGCATTCGTGGTCACTGTGGCAAGAGGGGGGGCCGTGGCAAAGGGGCGTCCCGCCTGGAGGTCCGGCGATTGAAGCCACCAAACGAGAGCCCTCTTGCAGGCCCTGCTGAGAGAAATGGGGTGACTCAAGGGGTATTGATGAAGGGACCATTGGACTTGGAGAGTCCACTGTAAAATCCTTATGTTCAGACGCGCCATGGTAAGAAGGTTTATAGCGGCTGCCATGGACCCCAGGGGCCCTCAGAACCAATCCCACCGGAGGTTTTGAAGATTGAAAGATGGCCCGCACATGTGCCCTCAAAGTGTGCAACCGGTCGGGAGTTAAGAAGACTAGTTGCCTGTTGGTGTCCAGTCTGGCCCCGATAAAATCTATCACCTGAGTCGGGGTGAGAGAGGACTTGTCCGAGTTTATAGTGATCCCTAGTTGCGGAGCAAGGTTGAGAAAGTAGTCCCTGGCTAAGCATAGTAGATGCCTTGTAAAGTAGTCCCTGGATAAGCATAGTAGATGCCTTGTCAGGGCGGTGAGGAGCCAGTTGTCCAGGTACGGAAAGACCTGCATTCCCTGGAGTCTCAGGTGGGCCGCTATCACTGCTAATACCTTGGTGAACACCCTGGAGGCTGAGGTGAGACCAAAGGGGAGGACCCTGAATTGATAATGACTGGCTCCCAGCCGGAAGTGGAGAAACCTCCTGGACCGTTCGTCCATCAATATGTGGTAGTACGCATCCTTGAGGTCTATGGAGCACATCCAGTCATTCTCCCGCAAGAGGGGGAGAATAGATTGAAGAGTGACCATCCAGAACTTTTCTCTGGTTACTGACAGATTTAGTAGGGAAAGACTGAGGATGGGCCTTAGGTCCCCCATCTTTTTTGGCACCAAAAAGAACCTGGAGTCCCTGGGGGGACGTGCTGGATGGCTCCTTTTTCTAAAAGGAGCCGAATTTCCACAGCTGCTGCCTCCCTCTGATTGGGTGGAACATCGGGGAGGTGTCCAGGGGTGTCGGGAATGTAGGAAAAGGGAATTCTGTATCCTCTGGATATGATACGAAGCACCCAGCGGTCTGTTGTAATGGACTCCCAAGCTGCCAGGTGCTTCGAGAAATGCCCCCTGACTGCCTCCAGAGTGGAGCAGTCGGGCAACCCCTCAGGGTTGCTGCGTGGGCCGATCAGAGAAGGCTTCTCTGGACCCAAAGTTCTTTGGGCCCCCTCTGCCTCTAGGGCGGCGTCCACCCTGTCCTCCTCTGCCGTGGAAGGACTGGGAGTCTGGAGCGGACTGGGATTGTTGCAACTTTCGGAACCACATCTTCTTCTGTCCCTTTTGGTTCTTGAAGGACCTCTGGGGAGCAGAGAAGCGGACTCCGATGGCAGACAACGTCTTCCCGTCCTTTTCGCTCTGGACCAAAGTCTCACGAACTATCTTGCCAAATAGGGCAGAACTATCGAAGGGGGCATTCGCAAAGGACGCCTTGAAGGGTTCCGCAAAATCACAATGTCGGAGCCAGGCCTGGTGCCTCATAACTAGGCCTGCTCCGCTGGCTCTAGCAGCTCACTCTGTAGCATGGGATAAAAGCTGCATAGAGGTGTTGAATATAGACCTAAGAGTGGCCATGCGAGTGGAGTACAACTGTTTGTCCTCCCCCGACATGGACTCCGGGGGTGATGCAGCGTACTCTTTGATAAGGTCTCGCTGCAGTCGAATCACATGTGCCATGTAGTTCAGGGACCTTACAGTGAAGGTCGCTGAACTAAAGACCCACTTCCCGAGACGGTCCATCGAGCGAGACTCCTTGCTCGGGGGATGGACCGAGGGACTCTCTTGGGCTAACTCCCTCTTGGTGGCTGCCGCCACCAACATGGCATCTACAGGGTGGTCCCTTGCTCCAATGGGATTTCTCTGCCAGGGGGCTCAGGATCTTGTCAGGACATTTGGGGACTGGCTCCACAGTGTCCGGCTCCTTCCACGCCCTAGTGGTGATAAGGTTCACTAAGTGGTCGGCCGGTGGGGACACCCAAGAGGTAGATGGGCCTGCTTCGAACGCCTCCAGGAACACGGATTCGTCCGAGGAAGCCTTGGGGGCAGACCACCCCTCTCTTATCCTAAGCATTTCCATGATGTCTCTGAAGGAGACATCCTCGGGGGGGTGACCTTGGGGAGCCTTCCCCCTCATCCAAATCCGTGTCTTCTGTCAAGGACTCGGGGGAGTCCACGTGTCTCCTCTTACACTTCGACTTGTGAGGAACATCCTCGGGGGGACTGTCCGAGGACAACTCACCAGCAACGTCTTGTTCCAGGGGAACGACCTGAGACGTCAAAGCAGGCTGTACCTGTGGCCGGGCGACGGAAGCCTTACCCAAACGAGAGGGAGTGAGGGATGGAGCCGTAGCAGGGAGAGGGGGCCTGGATGCACTCAACAGAGCCTTCTCCACCACATCGAAGGCCGAGGGAGAGGCACTCTCTCTGGGATCCGAGAGCCGACCCTCACTCGGATCCGATGGATGGATCGGAGCCGGCGCCGAGACCATCGGATCCGAAGGGCCAGTGTGCTCCAACCTGGATGGAGCCGAAGGCACACTAAACCCCCTCGGATCCAAAGCTCAGAGCACGGCTCCGAGAGCTCGGATCCGACAAGGACGGATCCGGTAAACTCGAAGGAAGAGTCTGAGCCGAAGTACCAGATACTGTTGGCACCGACCCACCCCCGGCTCCAACGCTGCCCAGCTCCGAGCGCTCCGAACCCGGGAAGCGGGTCAGAGAAGGAGCTATCAGGGCAAAGAAGGGTGTTGAGCACCCCCCGGAGGGAGGGGGGGGGCAGGAGCACTCCCATCTGCATTTGGGCCTGGATGAACCTTCGCATCACCCGATCCAAATCAGCTTCAGAAAGGCTACGCGTTGATCTCGACAAAGCCACCAACGCTGGCCGCGAGTGCCGCCTCAATGACCTCGACGGAGATCAGGTCTCCTCCTCCTCGGGTCCCAGTGAGAAGCATGGAGATTGGAGCCGAGAAGGAGGAGACCTGGAAGCCGGGAAGGGAGAAGCCCGCTTAGCCGGGGGGGGGGCCGAAGCAGAGGCCTCGGCCCGCATCTTGTGGTGCTTCTCCCTCCGTTTTTCTTTCCTGGCCTCCCTCTCCTCCGGCACCAAAGTGGGAGATTGAGTCCCGGCCGGGGGGAGAGAGGCAGGAGTGGCCTCCACCGAAGCCTGGGAGGAGGCCACAGAAGCACCGGAGGCCGAAGCTGAATCTGGGGGCAAAAGTCCCGCCAGGATCAGCTTAGACCTCCGGTCTTTCAGTCCCCTGGGGTTGAACACCGCACAGATAGCACATCCAGAGGAAAGGTGTTCAACCCCAAGGCACCGGATGCACCGAGTGTGGCCATCCGCCGGGGAGAGCTTATGGCCACACTCGGTACACTTAGAGAATATTGGCTTTGGGGCCTCAGACATATTAAAGTAAAAACTCACTCAGTAGGCCCCAACACAGTAAACACACACACACACACTAACTACGACCAGTGAGGGGAGGAAGAAACTAGACTAATTTTAACCAAAATTTAACTGAACTAGTTTAATCAAAAGGGAACCTAACACACACTAACACTCACTCAAATTTAACAAGTAAATTCAAAAAGAGAGACTTATCTGGCCAAAAAAAACAGGAGCTCGCAATCTAGCTGCTGTTCAGAAGCGCGGCAAACTAGATCTGAGGTCAGTCAGTGTTGGCAGGGGATTATGGGTAAGGGGAGGAGCTAGGAGCTCGGATATAAGCTTTATAAAGTTGCCGGCTCGGATCTGAGATCGGATCCGTATCCCGCAGGTTCCACAGGTTGCAGACCAAATGAAGTTAACTACTTCAGATTATATTTTTATAACATTTCTCATCAGATAAAGTAAATGGAATGCAAATCTCAACTGAAAATTTCTGCCCAACTGAGGACCTCAAGACTGAACACGTTTAGAGAAGATCTACTCTGAGATTCGTTAGTAACGGTCATATTTTACAAAATATTTTTGTTTTGCTTTTGCTTTAGTGCCTTTGGCCATGTTTCAGTTAACATATTATAAAACTCACAGGAAAAATAGATATCGACCAGTTTGACTTTCCAACTAGTAGGTTACCCCTACACAAATCCACAGAAAACTCTAATTTCCTGACTAAATACATATAGAGACTATTTTTTACTGTGGAGAAACAATATAGACTAAATACTCCAACAGAGTTTAATGCAAGCAGACACTGAAGTATAAAGTCTGTTAAAAAGGAAATCTTTAAAAATGTTTTACAGATGGAGTAAATAAGCTGTCTCCAATTTAGAAGGCAAATAGCAAAACCTTTTTTTCTCATCATCATGACAAATCCAACAAAACTAATTATCACGTCTTATGTTTCTCCACAGATGATTTTATAAATAGGACACAATAAAATCACTTAACCAAGTCCCAGCTTAAACTAAATGCTGAGACTGAAAAAATAGATGCAGTCGTGCAATGTTCTACTAGACTTGAAAAATAACAAACACAGCAAGTCATTCCAAAGGGCTTTTTATTGACTTCTTGGGAATGCTCAAACTCATTATTGCCATCCACAGGAGAGCAATTAACCAAACTGCGAAGAGAAAGATGATACATTCACTGAAGATGGTACTGCTGGCTCTATACAATGGTAGATATCAATTAATGCAAGTGGAGCACCAATCTGAGACAGATTTTATCTCATACTGAGAATGGACTGTTGAAAAGCAACTTCTCAAAAGACCTGCAAAGGTAAGAAAAAAGTCCAGAAGTTAAACTACTGCTAGATGCCCTCTGAAAAAGAGATGCAAACAGATGTGCTGAGTACTTACCATATCAGGAGAACTTAAAAGTGGTACTTCTGAAGTGGTTAACAACACAAATGTTCTTCCTGGCAGTAGTCCCCTCAGCACTGATCTTTCATTCTTTAGGTCTCATAATTTGGATCGTGCATAAATACAGCTGGCATATGCCAAGTTCATAGGTTCATAGATTAGTACTAAGCTAACTGCCCTTGCGAGCCATTTTAAGCCTAGCCAATTATCCCTTGTGAGACTCAAACCCTGCTCCTTGTGTTTGTAAGGCCAACACCTTAACCATTAGGCTACCCTCCCATGCATTAGTTCTGATACTGTCCTGATTGTTGAAACTCTCTCTCTCTCTATATATATATATATATATATATATATGTGTGTGTGTGTGTGTGTGTGTGTATGTATATATATATATATATATATATATATATATATATATATATTTGTTTACTGTGGTAGTAATTTGATTAGATGTGACCATGTGACCATTTTGCAGGCATAGCTTGGGTAAAGAAAAAAAAAATTCACAATTTAAAAATAAAAATAATGTTAAATGCAAACAGTAAGTAGGAAGTATGAAAATTAGTATCACATACAAAAAATGTACAAAAGCATCTAGCTCATACAAATGTTAGATTTATAACAGATTAGAGAGTACACAAGAAATTATTAAAAATATGTATATATGCTCAGAAAAGAAAAGTGAGTAGGTTGGAAGAGAAGTTGGAGGATTTAAGGACAGAATGTAATGAGATGTTAGATTATGTGCACTTTTGGAAAGATAGGTGTGCTTGGCTTGCAGCTGGAGATGGGATTTAATATCTTTCTACACTTGGAGAAGTAGGAAGTTTCTCTGAAGAGTAGAGAGAGGGAGCAACTATTCAGAAGCCATGTATTTTGGACTAGAGGTAACATGCTGAGGTAGACAAAAAAACTGAGGATGTAGTTTAACAGTACTGATATAAATTATACAAAGACTTTTCTTTTTTAGGGATTTTGCCAAATGTGGAGCAAAACTTTCAATGTGTAATAACTTGCAGCGTTGAATTCCAAGTAGAAGGATGACTCTTTGTTTAACAGGGAAGCTGCTTTACTTTGTTTAGTGCAACACAGTGATGTTCATGAGGATGAGAATTCGTGATGAACTGACAAATGGAAATACAGATGAATTCTAGGGCAGCGGATTTTTTTTTTTGGAGGCTGATGCAATAATGGAAAGACCATATTCAAGTTCATAGCTTCATAGATTAGTACTAGCCTAACTGCCCTTGTGGACTATTTTAAGCCTATCCAATCACCCCATGTGAGAATCAAACCCTGTACCTTATGTCTGTAAGGTAAACACCTTAAACATTATACCAGTCTCCCACCCCGAAGTTGGAAAGATCTCTACCAATAGCTGACCTGGTAGAGGAGAAGAGAAACTGAGACTTTTTTCCCCATGAAGTTTAATTTTGACAGAGTAATTTCTATATAGATGTGAAAGCTAAGTATTGGATCAAGCCAGTGTCCCAGATGTTTGAAGGAAGTAGTGATTTCAATGATGGAATTGTTTAGGGAAGGTTGCTTTAAATGTCTGAGAGGCTATGAAGAATTGCACAAAGCACTGTTTTAATTTTCAAGGGTGTTCAGTAATAGGTTGCAACTGATACGCCATTGCTAAAGCAGGTGCAGGTCAGACTGGACTTGGGCTTTAGTAACAGAGGTGGAGTATCTCGACCTGCAGACATACCCCTCAACTGTACAGATTTTCACAGACTGTCCAGATTTTTGCCTCATATTTTTGGTCCATTTTTCAGAAAATGTTGGTTTTCTGGCAGATTAGTGGCATAGCAATATAATTAAAAACTGAATTTAGAAACTAATGACAGACACTTGACTTTAAGACTTCATACCCTTCAGAAAAATTCATGCTAATGCAAAACATGTTATTTTATCAACTTTTTAAATCTGTAACCGCAATATTAAAAAAATTCTCCCTATTGTAGGGCCTTTGTCCCACTTTTATTGATGGCTTTGTCCAGATTTCTTGCTCCATGAGGTTGAGAGGTATGCCTGCAGATAACCATGTCATTTACATAAAGGGTGAGAGACAGCAAGGGAAAATCATTAGTTAGAGAAAAGAAGGTGGGAAAGGATAGCTCCTTGAGGGTTACCCCTGAGAAGTTGGGCTCTGCCTGAAAGCTTCTTTTCTATTTTGACTTTGAGGAGTCTGCATTCCAAAACGTTTCTGAACCAGAGGAGGACGTCAGACCTAATCCAGGTTTCTGTAAGGGCATTTAGGAGTAGATGTGGTCCATGAGATCGAAAACTTTAGTGAGGCCTATAAAAATGGCTCACATAATGTTATATTTATGAAGATCAACATAACAAGCATGGTGCTTCAGTCAGGCCAGAAAAAGTATTGTTTGTGAGACAAAGGGTGGTATTGTTGAATGTAGAGGTATAGCCATGTGTAGACATTTTTTTTCAAGGATTTTGCCTAGAGTTGGAAGGTTGGAGATGGTACAAAACTGAGAAGAGTGATTAAAGTTAAATTGCTTTTGGAGAGGTTTAATTATGGCTGTTTTCCAGATACGTGGTATGACACTTTTAGTGAAGCAAAGGTTATAGGTAAGGCTGACAGGGAGTTCAGTTGTGGTCTCTGCAGTGGTAAAGAAACCAAGGGACTAGGTTGTCAGAATCAGGAGAAGAGTCAATTGGGATATCATTTAATAGGTTTTCTGCTATTTTTTATTTTAAGTGTTTAAAGAAGAAGTGGAGGATGAAAGGTGCAAGGAGTCTTGGGAAGGAAGGGTGGGGGGATTGCTAAATTCTTTCAAGAAATCACTGGATGGGAGTATGGTTTTGCCACATTGCAAAAGGTGAAGGAGTAGGTACTTCCAAGGGTTCTCACTTCCTGTGATAACATTATCATTCCCAAATTGCTTTTGAGATTTTAGATGTGCTTGTTTGTATTTCTGCAAGAAGCATTTTTGTTTTCTAATAGACTCTTTGGACAAGTTTCTGAGGGCAGTAAAATTGATATTTTTGTTGATAAAGGGGTCTAATTTTTCATCTGTGTCACACTTTAGCCCAGAGTTTTAATTGGGTTTACAAAATTTCAATAACATTTTTATTTCTGGGAAGATCTGGTCTTTGAGGTGAAGCAGGTCCGGATGCTTGCAGCAATACAGGGATCATCTCTAGATAATATGGTGGACAAAGTGTTTTTTCTTAATTTTGTTAGATGTCCAACTGATTGAGGTCCAAAGGTTGGAGATTTACAGTTTGGTTGATGATGGTGAATGCAATGGGGCAGTAGTTACCGAGTAACAGTGGAAGAAAAAAGATGTTGGAGACTGAAGAGTGTCAGTCTGTGATGATAAAGTCTAAGGAGGAGTGCTTAGAAGTTCTAAAATTTGGTCTTGTGGGTTGTGTGATTAGTTTTAGTAAGCTGAGGTCTGCTATGAAATGAGAAATGTCAGACAGGGAACTTGGTAGTAGAGATTTAACTTGCAGACAATGATGATGTCATTGTTTTTGGAGATGAAGGCAAAAATGTTTGAAATTAGGGTGGTGAATTTTAAGTGTGAGGAAAGGGTGGGAAGTAGACAGAGGCAACTAAAAGTTTTTTTTTAATTGAGTAATAGAAATAGTGAGATGTATCACTGGCTTGAGCAAGGACAATGGTAGTTAGATTGGTCGTGTGGAGGAATGAAAAAGAGGTAGAATGTTAAATAAAGGAACCAACTTTGAGCGCCAACAGAATTTCTTCAACTTAGCAGAAAAATATTTGTCTAACTAAAAGCCTTATGGCATTCATCACCTATAAGACCTGAAGGTCTTGCAGAATTAAAACAGCAACCATGCTCAAAGGTGAATAATGATAACCTGTCATTTAAGAATAACTCTTTGGTTTGGACTATGACAGACTCCTATACTGCTAGTTGTCCAACGTCCTGAAAGCATGTCCTTCTCTGCCACTGTATAATAATGAGGATTATCATTGGTCTTTCATCCTTGAATGTAAACTCCCCTTATGTCTACTGCAATCAGCAGAAATGAGAAGCATCACTTGCTGCTTTCTGGCAGATATTCCTTGAGGGTGTCCAGTACCAGAAGTGCTCATCCAGGTAAGTCTCCTTTATGTTCAGCTCCAGGAGATAGCTGACCTGCAAATTAGGGTGTCCACTGCCTCATTGCCTTCATTAAACCTCATTTATCTCCCTGGGATGAGAATGGCTACAATAAAGATATTGTGGCCAGTGCTTCATTTTCAGACCCATTTCAACTCCTGCACAGATATTATGAGTGTGCTACAAATTGCTTATTTATGTATCAAACCAGGGTATGATCGAACTTCCAAGATGGTTGCACATTGAGTAACAGTTTAAGTCTAGATCTCCCAGTGTGAAAACATAAACTCAACAAAGAAGGCCAGTAGACTTTTTTGTTTATGGGTAAATTTCAGTAACTGGCTAGTAAGTGTACTGCCTGGATGCCAGGAAAAAAGAAATACAGAGCACCTGAAAAAAATCAGCTACAAAAAGTGAGGAAGAAACACTGACTGCGGAAAGTTCAGCAGCTATTCATCAAATGCAACCTCCAGACATGACATCCAATAACCTACAAGAAAATATAAGACAACTGCACACAGATATTGGTTAAAATAAACAAAACACTGATGGAATACATCAACACAAACAATAAAACGCTGGAAAAAATGGAAGAAACTTTAAACAGATACTCAGATGAGGTGGTAAAGCTGCATAAATAAGAGGTTGAAATGAAGAAAAGACTGGCTGAATATGAGACTGCTCAGGAAGAGATGTTTCAAACAAAATAGAATTAGAGGACAGAGCATGTAAGGAAAACCTGAGATTTTCAGCTATACCAGAGAATTTGGAAAGAAAAGACTTCATTAATTTTATTAAAGCACAAATGAGCAACTGGACTGGTATTCTACAGCAGGAGTTGTTACTTGAAAGGTGACAATGTTTAGGTCCCTAGAGAGTGTAGCTCGGAGGGATTGGGATTTCTTTAAGTGGAGCATATCCAACAGCTCTGGGTTTGACACAGCTTTGTATGTTAGGCAGAGATCGCCTCTGAGTAGGCGATATGCGATGGAGTAAAGCATCTGTTTAAGGCAAGTAATCCTCTTTGCAAGGTATTTTTGCGGCCTTTCCAGTTGTTTTAGATTTCTTGTGAGGTACATACCAAAAGGGGCGTTGTACTCTATAATGGGTCTAATGAGTGATGAGTAGAGGGAAACAATGACCTCTTTTTCTGGATGAGAAACCTTTTGTGATGAGGTGTGCCATGTAGAAGGATTACTTGACCACTGTGGCGATGTGATTATCAAAGGATAGACTACTGTCCACCTATCCCAAGGTCTCTTATCACACTTTCAGTGTTAAGTAGACTACCACCTATGTGGTAGTTTATGGGTACAGAGTTTTTACCAAAGAGGATGACAATGCACTTTTTGGCATTGAGCTTGAGACCATGCTCAACTGGAAAGGCCGCAAAAATACCTTGCAAAGAGGATTACTGGCCTTAAACAGATGCTTTACTCCATCGCATCTGTCTCAGTGAGGCCCTTTTGTAGGATGTCCACATCGTTAGGAGTTTTGATTATAGCTCCTAGTTTGCAGTCATCTACGAATTTAGTTAGCCAAAGAACTTCTGTGTTAGCCTGTACATCAGAGAAGTAGATACCAAACAGGAGAGGACGCAGGACTGAACCCTGTGGTACTCCACTTATCACTGGTCTGAAGTCTGATTTGGAGTCTGCTACTTTCACAGTGTGAGTTCTGTCAGTAAGCCAGTTGGCAACCCATCTTGTGACATAGGGATTTATACCTAGTTTAGTGAGTTTATCTATAATTCCAGAGTGGGGGATGGTGTTGAATGCCTTGGCAAGATCTAGCTAGGCTGTGTGAACTACCTTACCCTCATCTATGGCTTTGGTGACTACTTCAAAGAAGTCTATCAGGTTTAGGAGACATGATAGAAGTCTATCAGGTTTAGGAGACATGATCTGCCTTTTACAAACCCGAACTGTGTGGGGTCCAGAGTTTGGAGATCTCCAATGTCTTTGTTTATGAGTTCCATGATGATACGTTCCATGGCCTTGCAGACCAAGCTCGCCAGGCTAATGGGGTGGTAGTTCCTGGGGTCTGTTGTGGCCCCCCTTTGTGGAGTGGGATAACCGTCGCGGTGCGCCATTCAATGGGCACAAAGCCTGAGGTGAGGCTATGATTGAACATGGTACTTAATTGGGGTGCCTGTTCATTCTGTAGTTCATGTAGAAGGCAGCCTGGGATGTTGTCAGGTCCCTTGAATGCTGTGTTCTTGGCTTTGGAGAGTGAGGTTTTTACCTGTGCAGCCATGATTACAGGAACTTTGCATTCTTCCCGTATAAAGATGGGCTCTTTAGGGGGTGAGAGAGGGGTAAAGTTAGCACTGAACCTATCTGCCAGGATGTTGGCAATATCAGTTGGTTCTGTATATTTAGTGTCATTGTGCTGTAACTCCGAGCAGATCTGAGTCTTGCCATTGAGATTCTTGACATAGCTACAGAATGCTTTGTGGTTGTCTTTAGAATCAGTGGCGATTTTTTTTTTCATAACTAACTAGCTTTGGAGGATTTTATGACCGATCTCAGCTTCTTACTGAGGCTGACCAGGGAGTTCCTCCAATCGTGGGATTTTACTCTTTTTTGCAACAGTTTCTTTCTTCTGTTGTAGAATTTGTTTATGGCAGAAGACCACCAGATTGGCTTCCTTTTTTTGGAGGATAGTACCTTGGTTCTGTTAGGGATAGCACGATCCATGCACTCGTTTAAGTGCTTATAAAATGCATTTGTGTAGGATTCAGCAGTCGTACTTCTATTGTCCATCTGCATGGGTGTCGTGAAGTTTGCTACTTCTGTCTTAAGAAGCGTGAAGTTGGCTTTGGAGAAATTTTTTACAGTTGTTTTCCTAATTGGGGTGGGAGCGGGATGTGGATGTCTAGGGTGATTAGCTTGTGGTCGGATCTGACCAACGAGGAGCTGACCTCTGGTGTGGAACACCGGTCACCCATGTTGGTGATGACCAGGTCTAGGATATTGCTGCCCCTGGTGGGGGTGTGGATAAGTTGATCCAAGGTGTTGGAATTGATGATTTCCAGAAAACGTTGAGCAAAAGAGGTGGTACATGAGTAGTTTTCCCAGTTAATGGTAGGGTAGTTGAAATCACCCATTATTAGAGTGTTGGGTTGTACCTTAATATTTTCCAGTGTATCAAGAAAAGAGTAGTGGGAATCCTGGGGCAGGGTGATGGGTCTGTAGCAAGCTACAATCTGGATTGCGGTTTTACCCAGAGTTAGTTGAACTTGGATAATCTTGGATGCATTATGCTGAGCAACTAGCTTGGAGGTGTGGATATCCTTAATGAATATGGACATGCCTCCACCTTTAGTGTTTCGGTCCGGGTTTGGTGGCCGAATGGTGTGGTATGAATTATATCCTGGTAATGCAGGGGTGTTCTCTGGAGCTTTGAACCAGGTCTCTGTCACTGCACAGATGTCAATGTTCTCCATTTTAAGGAGTGCCTTGAATGAGTGCATTTTGAGGTTTAGACTTCTAGCATTGAGTAGCATTACCCTCAGATTTTGCTTGCTTGTACCTGTTATAGGGGTGGCAAGAGCCTTTGCCAGTATCCGGAATCCCAAGGGTGACAGGTGCAGGCCATCTCTGGCAAAGCAGCGTGGTCTGTCGAGCATGTCATCCCAGGCAGACAGATACTGGATTCCCTTAGAATGACACCAGAAGCTGAGCCAATTGTTAAAGTCAATCATTTTTGTCCTTGTACTGTGGTATCAGTCTGGGTGAATGCAGGATGCTACTCAGGGCTAGGGTCATACCTGCCTGGGCTACAAGATCGGAGAGCTCCTCCATGTCTCTTTTCATGTAGTCCAGGGAGATACCTCTCAGGTCATTCACACCAACATGGACAATGACAGAGTCATATTTGTACTTGTGGAGTGACCTGAGTGCATGCGTTATGTGGCGGATCCTGGCACCTGACAGGCAGCTGACAGTAACTTTTCCTTGTTTAGCCTAGTGAGTGGAACATCAGTGTGCCTGACTATAGAGTCACCTATGACTAGAGTGTTGGGTACGTTATGCCTTATGGGCTGTAGTTGATTGGCACACTGAGTATGTGGGCTATGTGTCATTTGGGTTGTGTTGGGGGGTGGAGGTTGCTTGCATTTCTGCTTTGGAGGTCTCTGTTGTTTGGGCATGTTTTTACTGACAGCCTCCACAAATGTACGTGTGCGTGTTTTGTGCTTCTGTGTGTGTGTTTTGGTGGTGTAGGTTTTGAGGGACTATGTGATGAGTGTGGTGCGGTGCTGTCAAGTCCAGTCTTCAGTGAAGAGAGCTTTGCTTCCAGTTTGGCTATATAAGTGCATCTCTCACAGGTCATAGTGTTGGGTGGTAGGAGGAGAGGGTTGTCTGTGTACATGAGGCAATTGCTGCATTGTCCCAAGATGCCCAGATTCATCAGGTGGATAGGAGAAAACACCGGGAGCTGACCTTTAGACATGCCTGAATAGGTGCTTATTTATTAAGTACTAAAAACTGTTTTCCTCTAGACAAGTGAGGAAAGTTGAGTGCTGTAGTAATGTGTAACTTATTTAGTGCTTACAATGAGTTCTGAACAAGTGCTGAGCTCAAAAAACAGATTTGAGTGCTAAAACTAAAAAGCTGGCCAGTTGCAAGGGAAAATTTGAAGAACAGACTTTATGGCACCAGGAATAGTTTAACCCTAGTTAAGTGGGGGAGCTCAGGAGCTCACAAACAGTCCTGGACACATCAAATCCGTATCTGGACAAGACCTGCCACAGGAAAGGGGGGAAGAAAGCTTAGACTTTTTTTTTTCAGTAAAAGTGGAAATGGAGAAAGCTGGAACAGAAGTTAATTCAATGTTAAGAATCTGAGTGGGTTGGCCTTCACAAATGGTCTCTATTAGATTGAATGAACTAATGACACTAGACTGGGAGGAGTGTCACAGATCAAATATACAGTATGGGCGGGCAACTGCAAAGCCACCAAGTATAAGAACACCACAACACTAGGGAGGGTGGGTAGGAAAAATTACAGTTCCTAGCTGTAGCCACTAAATTAAAGTTTTAAACAGATCAAGGAGCAAAACCAGACTTTAGAGAATGCTTTTAACTGCTTAGGAGGAAATACAAAAGTATGTCCAATAAAAAGTGAGCTGTGAAACAAAAGAAGATTCTGCTGCTTGTTCTTCTGGTAATAAAGACCACAGAGAGACTGCACCTGTGAAATTTTTTCCACTATTTCAATGGAAAACATTAGACAGAAGGAACAGAGCACAAAAGCTGACTAGAAAAATCAGAAGTATGCTGGAAATGAAGCAGAGACAGGATCTGGGAGATGGAGATGAACTGTGATAAAACTATAACGATGTGGGATTACAATGCAATAATTATATTTGTGAAATATGACAGAACAAGAATATTTGGAAATATTCAACTTTTTCAGAATTTGTTGGGGGGACTCTAAGTATATGACCTACTTCTTGTCATTAATGTTCAGAAAAATGCTTTAGGAGAGGAAGAGAGGAAGGAAAGTTAACTAAGTAAAGAAATTTTTTTTCTGAATAGTAGTATTTTTGTGATGTATGGTTTTCTTTGCATGCTATAAAGTAAAATGTTTTCAGTTATTTTAAGTGAATTGGGGATTGCAAATAAGTGCTACTGTTCTTTTTTCCTTTCTTTCTCCTTTTTCTCTTTCTTCTTGTTTAATTTCAATAAATGTAGGCACTGCAATGTAAATGAAAAAAAAAAGCCTGGTTGGAACAACATGACAGAAGAAAAATTGGTGTGCTTTTTCTCATTCTTGCATGAGGCAATGACTGTATTAAGGACCTTGGACTGATTTAGTAATAGGTTTTAAGAGAAGGCAAGTCAAGGAAAAAGAATTCTGAATACCATGAGGCTTTTTTTCCAGCAAATGAATGTATGCTTAGTAGCAATTCTGTATCTGGCCCTCATGTTTCCATGGAGGGGGTTTCTGATAGGTGGACATAAGTAACAAAGTACCTTTAAGAAACGCTTTGCATAGCTTATGAGACATAACATTGAGGCCAGACTCACTTATATGAAAACTAGATATCACTGCTAATTGAACTCGAATGGTAGCGGCAACAGCACTGTTGTCGAATAATTTTGCTAGGAATTCTAGAATGGAATTTACTGGGGCAGTAAAGGGATCAGGTCTATATCAGAACATCGAAGTTTTAAAACTTTGAATGTTCTAATATTGACCCATTTTGAGCGAAGCTGCAGAGCACCAAATTATTTCCTAGGGAAAGAATTTGGTTGGCCGGTTCTCTGGCTTCGCTATTTTCAGCTCTGTGGTGGAAATTTACGGGTCGGGTTCAGGTAAGTGTGTGATTGTGTGGTTGTAAGGATTAGGACGAGGGTTAGGTGAGTTAGGGTTAGGGCACGAGTTAGGTGATTTAGGGTCAGGGGCGGGTTAATTGACTTAGGGTTAGGGTGTGGGTTAGGTGAGTGTGCGATAGTGACAGACCTTAGGGTTAGGGTTTGGGTTAAGGTAAGTGGATAGATAGTAGCGTATGTATATAGTTTAGTGTAGGGATAGTTGTAGGATTATAAGTGTATGTGTGTGGATTGATGTTTTTTAGGTGTGCTTATGTCGTGTGTATGTGTTTCGAATAGCAAATTTTTTCCTTGGGAAAAAATTCGCTGTTCTGAATGTTTGATATTATGTGCTTTAGATATTTTAGGTTCAATGAAATAGCGTTCGATATTTTCATCTTTTGATAACGTGGTAAGATCTGGTTCCTCCTTGTTTGATTATGTACCATACAACTGACATGTTGTCTCTCTGTATTGCAATAGTTCCCAGTGGAAGAGAGTCCTGGAATGCTTGCAATGCCAGAAGCACTGCTCTCATCTCTAGGACATTGATGTGCAAATGGCCTTCATGATCCTGCCAGGTGCCTTAGACCATCTTTCCCAGATAATACACCCCCACACCCTATCTGAGAGGCATCCGTGGTCATTGTGGTCAATGGTTGGGGAAGTACAAATGGTCGGCCTAGAGTCACATGAGTGGAGTAAAGCCACCAATGAAGGTCTTTTTTGCAAGATTCTGTTATTATTTTGTGGGACATCAGCAATTTCTGAGTGGACAGTAGCCACTGGAGAATTCTCATGTGTAAGTGCGCTAATGGGATCAAGGCTACTGCTGCTGCCATGGTCCCCAAAACTTTTGGAACTATCCTCTCTTGTGCTTTTTTCTTTGTGAGAAGATTTTGAACCTGGCGTCATAGTACTTAAACTCTTTCTGGAGGAATTTTGGCCATCATACTTGTATCCAATTCTGCTCCTATAAATACTACATGCTGAGAAGGCAGCAAGGCAGATTTCGCATAGTTTACTGTGATTCCTAGGTGACAGCAGCATTGCAAGGTAGTCTCTCTCACTTTTATTAGTAGATGCTTGGTGGTGGCAGTTAGGAGCCAGTCATCTAAGTATGGAAACACCCACAATTCTAGGTGCCTCAAGTGAGCCGCTACTACTGCCATACATTTGAACACTCTGGGGGCTGTAGTGAGGCCAAAGGGCAGAGCTCAAAACTGATAGTGGATGGCTCCCAACTGAAAGTGCAGATCTCTACTGGATCCCCTGTCCATTCTTTTGCGATAGTATGCATCCTGGAGGTCTGTCGAGTACTCTTGTCCCAGAAATTTTAATTTCTAATGTTGCCTGTTCCCTCTGACTGGATGGAATGTCTAGGATCTTTTTTATGTTTGGAACAGGGAAGGAAAAGGGTACTGAGAAACCTCTGGATATGATGCTTTGTACCCACTTGTCTTTTGTTATTTGTAGCCAGGCTTGTGGGAACAAAGATAAGCAGTCCTCGACTGCCTCCAGAGATGGACAGACAGGCCTCCCTTCAGGATCTCTAAAAGAGCTTACCAAAGAAAGATTCTCTGTCACCCTGATTCTGCAAACCCCTCTGCTGTGTGGTCAGCGTATTCCATTACTACTTCCCCCTCTGCCCCTGGGGGGTGATTCACCACATGTATCCTGGAAAGGTCTCTGCGATTTTTGGAACCATATTTTGCCACTACCTTTCTGACGTTTGGGATAAGGTCTGGTAGGCATGGAAAAACAGACTCCTACAGTAAACAGTGTCTTTCCTTCTTGCTTACACCTGGTTAGTTTGTCCTTAACTTTGGGCCCGAAGAGAGACAACCCATCAAACGGGGCATTCACAAAGGAAGATTTAAAGGGCTCCACAAAATCACACAAGGGCATACAAGAATGCCTCCTTAGGGAAATTAATGAACCTGCTGCTCTACTCGCTCCATCTGCTGCATAATAAATCAGTCTCACGGAGGAGTTGACAACTGAATTTAAGATAGAGAGCTGACAAGAAACTTTTTCTGTAATCCCTTCAGCTACTGAACCTTGCAGAGTATCTCCTAACTCCTTCAGGAGATCTCTCTGCAATCTAGGAAAATGGGTCAGGTAATTCAGTGATCTGAGAGCAAATGTCGCTAAAGAAAAATGTGCTTTGCATATCAGTCCATCATACGAGATTCCTTGTTCGGTGGATGGACAGAAGAAGATGTCTCAGAGCTCCTTCTTGGTGGCTGACACCACCACCATAGAATCTATTGGGACTCCCTTAATTAAAAAGGTTTTGTCTGAAGGGGATGTGATGAACTTATTTGGTCTCAGAGGAACAGGTTCCACTGAATCTACAGACTCCCCACCTTCCGAGAAACTTGATCCAAAAGCTCGTCGAAAGGTGGAGACACCCAAGTGGAGGAAGGGTGAGATCTAAAGGCCTTCAGGTACATGGACTCCACTGCTGAAGGTTTGGTGGACTTCCAGCCTCCTCTCTGCTTAAGTATTTCTAAGATGTCTCCAAAGCAGACATCATCAGGAGGCGACTGTGGGGACCCCTCAGTTTCAGCAAGGTCCATATCAGAAGTGATGGACTCCCCTGGGGAGTCTAAATGCTTCCTCTTACATAACCTCTTCCAAGGGACTTCTTCAGAGGGGTACTCTGGAGAGGTTTCAGAAGAGTGGAGGGTACCCAGTGGGGCATCCTGAGCCTAGGATTTCTGCATCCCTATGGATTAAAGGGTATAGAGGCAGACACCAGTGCTTTTGGGAGAAGAATGTCTGGAAATGACAACGGAACTGCCTGTGGAGACAGTACTCTCCTCATCACATCAAAAGCCCCAGCCCCTGATCCGAGGAAATCCCTGGATCTGAAGAAGTCGAGGGAACCCTGGGAAATAGGGGCGATGGCCACGAGGCTGAGGTAGGAGCCGAACTCACCCGAGCAGATGCCCTGAGAGGCAAAGTCAGATCCGACAATTGTCCGATCTGACTCATCTCCCCGGACCCAACTGGAGAGCATTGGCTCCTAGACTCCTCGAGCTCTGATGGAGCCAAGGACGTTGGAGCAATGGTTGGATCTGAAGATCCCACAATGGGTCCTGGGTCTGATGGTTCCACTAGTAACAGCTCGGGACATTCCAACTCCAAAGTCAGAGGTCGGATCAAAGGAGGAATTGGAGCAGAAGGGGAGGATGTGGTTGGATATGAATCCCTCAAGGTTGGATCTGGTAACAGCTTGGCCAGCGCCAGTGTCCTTAAAAGCCTTAGTACCACTCAAGCCACGTCATCTTCGGATAGGCTCCTGGTAGACTGAGTGGAGGGGGTTGGAGATTTGGAAAGTTGAAGAATAGGAGATCTTACAGTAGGGGAGAATGGCTCCAAATCAGGGCACTGGCTCTGCAACTCAAATTCTACCAGTAACAAGACTGATGTTGCAGGAGTTGTACATTTTTCGGATCCTACAGGCTTAGGATCTGGTGTCAAGACTTTGGAAATCTTTTTTTGACATCTCCAATGGAGCACTAGAAGAAGAAGATCTCTTCCCTGACTTGTCAGATTTTTAAAAAAATGATTGGTCAGACTTTGATAAGCCCGGGCCTTGTTGTATTGCTTTTGACAAGGGAGTTTAAGAGACCTCTCAATATCAATTTGTTCTTCCGCTCCAGGAGAGCCATGTGATTAAAGGAATGACAAATGGAACAAGACTCCTAGAGATGGACAGTTCCAAAGCAATAGACACAAATTGTGTGTCTGTCAGCTAGGGACATTTTCTGTCCACATTTATCACGTTTTTTAAAACCAGAGGGTTTTGAATCTTTAGAAGACGTACTGAAAGAGAGCTGCAACAAGGAAAGCTAGAGAAAAGTTTTTTTTTTTTTTTTTTTATCAGCAACAACAATAAACTAACAGTAGAAATTAATTATCAAAAATGGGATACAGAAGATGAAAGGGTGGGCACAGACATCTAATTTAAATTGGCTACACCCAGGAGAGAGAAAGGAAAGAGGTATCCCTCTAACTTAAACGGGCTAAGGGGAAGGCAGTTCTCTAACTTAAATTAACTGACCTTAACAATTTCTACAGGAGAAAAAGAAGAGAATGACTAGCCCTCTAACTTAAAAGGGCTAAAGAGAGACCTAAAAAAGAGGCTGGGATAGGGGCAATAAGGGCTAAGTGGAAGATGACGGCCCACAGCAGAACAAAGCAGAAACAATTAACTAGCACAAGAAACTAGCTTTCAAAATCAATAATATAACAAGAAAATGCAAATTCCAACAATAGTGATACAAGGAGAATATACTTAGCCAGAGCCAGTAGAATGAGCACCCAATCTTGTTTAGTGGCAAACGAGATCTGGGGAGCTTTCCTAGTGCATGCTAGGATAGGGTTTAGCCACGAGCTAGTGGAAGACCTCGAGCTTGGATATAAAGGCCAAGATGGATCTGAGGGTCAGATCCGAACCCATCCTGGTAAGAATGAAGGCAATTTAGGACAACAACACATCTATAATTCAAATTCAAAGTGGAAAGGGACGATGATGAAACAAGCCAGAAACTCGAGAAATAATGACAGACTGGGATTTTGAATGCAGGCCTTTTAGGAGAATAACAGTAATCATACAGAATATTATATCTATAAAAAAGCAGAAAGTATCCTAAGAACTAAGCCAACACAGGAATGAAGAAAGGGATTTCTGCCAATAGGGGTGACTGCAATTAAGCATATGGACAACAGGTAAGAGGGGGCTGGAATTTATTGGAGAAAACTGGCAAAGGAACCAATGTATTAGACCAAATAACTGCAGAGAGAAAGATGATAGAATGGGAAGACACCAATAATTTATTTGGACTGCAGGTTAGAAACTGCCTTCCCTATCAAGGACTGATATCAGAGTATAGGCAAAGAGAAAGAAATAGGGGGTGTCCTAAATGAAAGACCAGCACTGATAGAGTTTTTAGTAGAATCTAGAACAAAAGCTGCCATTAAAAAAGGAATACTTAGTAGAGCATGTTAACTATAAGAATCAATCAGAGGAAGTTAGAAAGGATTGGGAAGAATGATTGGATAGGCAATTCACAAAGAACCAATTGCAGGATATATGTATGTCTCCCAAATATGCAACAAAATATAGAAGATTTAGGATTTTTGCTTGGAAATGTTTACATAGATATTTTTTATACCCCAATTACACTGCAGAGAATTTTTCCTCCAGCAAACAGCAAATTTTGAAGGTGTGACAGGGGAACAATTAGTAACATATTTTCTGGGAGTGCAGTGAGTTGGCGGACTTTAAAGATTCTCAGCAGGATGTACTGTCGGCGATGCTGGGTAGGCGGATTGGTGTGAGAAATAAGATTTTTCTGAGCTATGATACAGAATCAAAAATGCCTAGACATAGTAAGGCCTTGCTGTGTCTAATTATGGTGGCTGCTGAAAAAGTAATTATTAGAAAATGGAAATCAAAATCTAAACCAGCTATACTAGAAGTAGTGAATATAATAACAGAGATAATACAACTGGAACTGTGATCTTTAGAAAAGGGTAGGAGAAAACTACATAGGAAAAATGGGAATTGTGGGAACAATATATACAGGGGAGGAATGAAGTTTAAAAAAAAGGCAGGACTTAAATGCCCTATATAATGTTTGACTGAAAATGATTGGGTAGATTATAAGTGATGTATAATGTTTGTAATTGGGAATGTGTCAGTATGGTTTGTGATGCAAAATGCTTGAAACTAGGATTGTGCCGGTGTGATTTGTTTTCATTTATATAAATGCATGATTGCCTGCATTGTAAGTGATGGTTTAATAAATATGTTTCTTGTTTAAAAAGGCAGAAATTCAATAATTTATGTAATGTTGTTTAGGTTATATGATATATAGCAATATATCTGAAGTATAATATTTGTAAACATGAACTTGTGCATACAGTTTAATTACTTTTATATAAATGTAAATTTGCCTATGTCACAAGTGATAATTAAATAAATGGGTTTAAAAAAACAGGGTATGATTGTTTAAGCTGATCAGGATGAGATAACTTCTCAGTTATTTCCTGAGAGTTTTGAGAGTGATTGTAAAGCCCTCAGCTCAAGCAAGTTTATATGCAACCCACCCCACTCCCTGAGATTTAACTTGTGCCACACAACTAAGGATCCCATATGCCACAGGGATGACCTGCAATTTTCTCTGACAAAAATGAAAAACATTTTAAAAAACTGATAGGAAAAGGTTTCCACTCAACTCATTCTGGCACTGGGAGAATGTCAATGACGGCATGATTATTTTGCAACCACTGGCAACTCGGTTTACTATCAAAATTTCGAAATGAAGTCCGTCGACTGTACTATCGTCGAACAAGGAAGATCGAAAATGGTAATATCGATGTCAAAAAAACAATCTAGGAACGAGTTTTAACATGTATCGAGGTAGGGGAGATGTTTGTAGTTCAGAATAACACTGAACGCCTACCTCAACCCATGTTAAAACCCATTCCTAAATTGTTTTTTTTTACATCGATATTACCGTTTTCGAACTTCCGTGTTTGACGATAGTTGATGGAGTTCGCTTCGAAATTTTGATAGTAAACCGGCAACTCATTATACACTGAAAAATTCTCATCCAGAGAAAGGCAAACAGGAGTGCAAAAAAAAAGAAGTTATGGACTCATCATAACGTTCCATATTTGTTGTCCATCTCGCCCTTCATTCTTACTGGTTGGGTTCGGAGCCGATCCTTGGCTCCGACTCGGCCGAATACTAAAGCTCGAAGTCTTTCACTTGGCTCGTGGCTGAATACCTATCCCATCATGCAGTGGTGTAATTCCCCAGATCTTGCTTGCTGCTAACCATAGTAATGCATTTACATGTGTCATATTTGCAGAATGTGGGTTCCTATCACGTAGTCGAACTTTTACAAGTTTGAACCACATATGGTCGAGACCATATGTTCGAATTTGTAAAAGTTCGAGCATTTGAATGGAAATCTCCATAAGTGGAGGTTTCCATTCACTTCAATGTGGTGCGATCTCGGAGTTGGTATATTTAAGTAGTGGGGGGTGCAGGGGGGCTTGCCCCCCCTACTTAAAAGAAGTTTTTGTTTTGTGCATTGTGTAGTCATTTTTTTAGATACTCGAAGTTCTGTAACTTCAAACATAATGGTTCGACCATTAGGTGTTCGGAGTTACGGAACTTCGACTATCTAATATAGACCCGCAGAATATAGATACAACAAAGAAAGTCAGAGACGCTCTTTGCCTAAGGGAAAAAAACCTCTAAGTCCTCCAGGAGCTTTGGGCTGGGGGAAGGTGGGAGGGTCGTAAGAATGAAGGGCAAGATGGACAACAAATATGAAACGTTATGGTGAGTACATAACTTCTTTATGTTATTTTGTCCAATCTCACCCTTCATTCTTACTGGTTGGGACAGCATCCCTAGCACTACATTTCCTGGGTGGCTCATGGGAGTACACTTTTCAGCACAGTGGAACCAAAGGAGGCCCTGTCCCTGGAGGCCAAATCCACTTTGTAATGAGTGATAAAGGTATGGGGCCTTGCCTACATAGCATCGGCACAAATACTGTCCATTGATAGTCTAGCTAGATAGGCAGATGATGTTGCTATGGCCCTTGTAGAGTGTCCCTTGACCTTGAATGATAGCTCTCTATTAGTACTGTAGATAAAAGTAATGCAACTTGAAAGCCATTTTGAGAGTGTGACCTTAGAAACAGGCCTACCTTTTTTGCTTCTGAAAAGGAAATAAACAATTGATTAGTCTTCCTAAAATCTTTGGTTCTCTGTAAATAGAAGCAGAGTTGTCTGTGCACACCTAATTGGTGGAGCTTGTACTCTGCCTTGTTACCATGATTGGGGAAAAACACTGGCAGCTCAATAGATTGGTTTAGATTAGTTTGAGAACACACTTTAGGCAAAAAAGGATGGGTTATAGTTTGAAGAGATACTCTATCCTTATGGAAGATCAAGTAAGGAGGTTTGATTGATAGGGCTTGCAATTCTGAGACTCTACTTGCAGAAGTAATGGCCACTAATAAAATTGCTTTTCATAACAGAAATTTGAGGTCACATGTTGAGGGCTCAAAGGGAGGTAAAGTTAGATATGATAGAACAAAATTAAAATCCCATGGGGAAAGAGGCTGTATACATTCGCGGTGGTGCAGCGGTAGCGTTGTTGCCTCACAGCAAGAGGTTCAATCGTTCGATTCTCGGCTAGAGTGCAAGGAAAGCCTTCTGTGTGGAGTCGTGGTGGGCGCTCGAAAGACATGCAAAAATGGGCGTGCCTTCATTGAAGGTTGAACGTCAAGCTGGCACCTCAGCGTTAGTCAAAATCTACTGCCAATCATTAGCGGACCGGAATTCCGCTGTGGCGACCCCTAACCGGGAAAAGCCGAAAGACAGCAACAACAACCTTTTAAAAATGCTTTGCACAATCTGTGTCATTTCAAGTTAGGAGTACAGTCACCTATATGAAAACTAGAAATTGCAGCTAACTGGACTTTAATAGCAGCTGCAGCAGAACCTTGTTGAAAGAGCTCTGCCAGGAATACAAGAATAGAGCTGATTGGGGCAGAGAAAGAATCAATGTCTTTTGTTGTGGCCCAGTATGAAAACCTCCTCCATTTACTGGAATCTAACTTCCTGGTTAAAGGCTTGTGTGAAGATACTAAGATACGTTTCACTGCCGGTGTGAAATTATGAAGCCTGACTAAACTTGGAAATAGAGCAGCCACTCTGTCAATTTGAGGGTGTAGGGGGAGGAGTGGGGTGTTCCGGAAATAAGAGTCAGAAGGTCTGGAACTGGGTCCAGAACCCACAGTTCCTCCTGAAGATGAGGTCAGAGGAAGGGAAACCAAATCTGACGAGGCCAGTATGGGGCAATGAGAATTAGCCTGCTTCCCAATGACTTGGCTTTCTGTATGACTTTGGGTATTAGAGGAAAGGGGGGAAATGCATAAAGAAGTCGTGGGGGGGCCAATCATGTACAAGTGCATCCCTTGGTGACTCCACCTGAGGGGGGCTAGGGCAAAGTAGCTGTTGCATTTGGCATTCATGAGTGTTGTGAAGAGGTCACAGCAAGGCTGGCCCCATTTCCGGAAAATAATCTCCGCTGTCTCTTGTTTTAGGGACCACACGTGAGGCATGAGTATTGCCCTGCTGAGTCTGTCTGCTATCAAGTTAGATTTCCCCGGAATGTGCCTTCCTAATAGAAAGTGTCGGGAAGATGTAGCCCATTGCCATACTCTGAGTGCCTCTCGGCAAAGGGGGATAGGATTTGGTTCCTCCTTGCTTGTTTATGTACCAGACCACTGACATGTTGCCTGTCTGAATTGCAATTGTTCTTAATGGAAGAGAGTCCTGAAGGGCTTGCAATGCCAAGAGCACTGCTCTCATCTCAAGGACATTGATGTGCAAACGGGCCTCGTGCTCTTGCCATGTGCCTTGGACCATCCTCTACAGATAATGCCCTCCCCACCCTATCTGGGAGGCATCCGTGGTCACTGTCACCACAGGTTGTTTTAGGGTAAAGGGGCGCCTAACTTCACTTGACTGGAAAGAAGCCACGATCATAGATCCTTCTTGCATGACTCTGTGAGTCTGATCTGGTGAGACATGGGAAGTTCTTGAAATGACCATTGAGGAAAAAGGAGCCATTGCAGAATTCTCATGTGCATCAGGGCTAGGGCAACTAGAGTTATCGTTGCTGCCATAGTTTCTAGAACTTCTAAGACTGTTTTCACTTTCACTTTGGTTCCTGGCAGAAGACCGGAAATCTGTTGTCTGATTAGAGCGACTCACTCCACAGGTAGCTTTTGCCATCATGGAGACGGTGTCAAAATCTGCTCCTATAAATGTAAGGAGATTACCAAGATAGAATATGTTTTGCCAGTCAGCTTGGTTCAATTTAGAAGGCACTGTGTTTAGATGTAACTTTTAGATTGTAGCATATGCAATGAAAAGGGAGCTTCTCCTTTAATATGTGATGTCATCTAAAAAGTAATTGAAAGCAATTAATGTATGTAAATGAATGCTGATATAGAATATGCTACTGGTGAATTTGAATTGTTTTAATTGATCATATGACTATATAAAGTGTATGACTGTGTGTTTTATTATCATTACGGTCTGATGAAGCCAATGTTTACTTGGTGAAAGCGCTTACCGACTTGCAAGTAGTTTATTAAAAGTATTTCATATATTTACGAGTCTTGGTGGACATTTTATGTGTGCCGTGCTTCCTGCTGCAATACTGTGTTGTGTTTTACTTGGAATTTTATATATTGCTGGCTGGTTTACTCGTTGGGTGATTGTGTACATAACATTTTTTGAAACAAGTTTTATCACCATTCTGACCCTTAGGATAGGGTCTGGGAGGTACAGAAAAATGTACCCCAATGGCAGAGAGAGTTTTTCCTTCCTGCTCGCATCTGGTGAGTGTGTCTTTGACTTTTGGTCCAAAACAGTGAGGAACCATCGAAAGGGGCATTGACAAAGGTAGACTTAAATAGTTCCACAAATTTACACAAGCGCATCCAGGAATGTCTCCTTAGGGAAACTCCTGAACCCTCTGCCCTACTCGCTCCATCCGCTGCATAAGAAATCAATCTCATGGAGGAGTCCACTATAGAGTTTAAGCTGGATAGCTGACAGGATACCTTATCTGAGACCCCTGCAGCTAGTGTACCTTGAAGAGTATCTCCTAACTGTTTCAGGAGATCTCTTTGAAGTCTAGTGAAGTGCATTAGGTAGTTCAGCGATCTAAGGGCAAAAGTCGCTGATGAAAAAATACGATTCCCATATCTGTCCATCATTTGAGACTCCTTGTTCGGTGGATGGACCATTGAGGATGTTTCGGAAAGATCCTTCTTAGTGGTTGCTGCCACCACCATAGCACCCACAGAGATGCCTTTTGTAAGAAATTCTTTGTCTGTTGGATCTGTAATAAATGTATTTGGCCTCCAAGGGACTGCTTCCAATGCATCTGGTGACTCCCATGCTTTTCAACTAACTAGTTCCATGACTTTGTCAAAAGGCAGAGACACCCAGGTGGCTGAAGGTTGAGATCTAAAGGCCTTCAGGTACACAGACTCCTCATCAGAAGGGTGGATGGGTTTCCAGCCACCTATCTAAGGATTTCTAGGATATCCACAAAGGAGATATCCTCATAGGGCAACCGTGGGGACCATTCTGACTCCTCAAGATCAGTGCCCGAGGTGAATGACTCATCTGTTGAGTCCAGGTGCTTCCTCTTGCAAAGTCTCTTCTGGGGAGCCTCCTCAGAAGGGTATTCTGGAGAGGTCTTGGAAGGGTGTTGTTCACCCAATGGGGCACCCTGAGGCCCAGAATCTCCTCTGTCCTGTTGTTGGCGTGGTGCTGAGATAGAAGTCAGTGTTTCAGGGGGAAGAATGCCAGTACCTTTGTGTAGAGCTGTAAGGGGGACAGCACAATCCTCATCAGCTCAAAAGCTGTTCCCCCAGGCTCTGAGGACACCTCTGGTTCCGAAAAAACAGAGGGAATCCCCAGTACCAAGGGGACAGGCTCCAAACCCAATGTAGGAGCTGAGCTCACCTGCGCTGAAGCCCTAAGAAGCAGGCTCGGAACCAAAGAGTCTTAGGTCCGAGTGTCCCCTCCGGACCCGACCAGAGAGCTTCGGCTTCTAGACATTCCGGATGGCACCTAGGATGTCAAAGCAGACAATGGTTCCAAAATCCCCAGAGTGGGTCTCAGCACCGAAGATTCTACTACAGTGGGTACCAGGCATTCTGACTCTGATGTTCCAGCTTGGCTTGGAGGAGGAATCAACGTGGCCAAAAAGGATTTTACTGGCTCCGAAACCGACTGGGTTGGAGCAGAGTAAAGTTTTGCCAGCACCGGCGGCTTCAGCAGTCTGTGCATCACCCTATCCATATCGTCATCCAATAAGCTCCTGGAGGACCTAGAGGGAAGGGTAGGTGAGAGAGATCTCTGTAAAATGGGAGATCTCTGAGCAGGGGAGACCGGTAACAATTCTGGAGACCAGATCCAAACCTAAGTCTCTCTCGGCTCTGAAATCTTTTGGGCCGAGGAGCTTGGTTTGTCTGATCCAGTAGGTTTTGGATTTGATTGAGTTGTCTTTGCTGTCTTCTCTGGCAGTTCTGAATGGCCAGAAGAAGATCACTTGGTAGGCTTGTCAATTTTAGATGGAGACATAGTCTTACTAGAGGTGCTCTGACTTTCTAAGCTTTCAGAGAAAGGAGACTGCAGAAGCCCTCTTACAATAAGTTCTCTGGCAGTTCTGAATGGCCAGAAGAAGATCTCTTGGTAGGCTTGTCAATTTTAGATGGAGACATAGTCTTACTAGAGGTGCTCTGACTTTCTAAGCTTTCAGAGAAAGGAGACTGCAGAAGCCCTCTTACAATAAGTTTGTCTTTCCTCTCTAGTAAAACCCTACGGCTAAATGAATGGCAGAAGGTACATGTTTCTTGTAAGTGAATGGCTGTGAGACAGTACACGCAGATACTATGACCATCGGTCAAGGACATTTTCTGGGAGCACTTTTGACATTTTTTAAAACCAGGTGGCTTTGTTTCCTTTTAGTCTTTAGACATTTTGGCAAAGTGAACAACATGCTACAACTATTTTTATATCAATTTAAACCACACTCTTAAAAGGATTATATAAGTATAGATGTATATATGTATATATATATATATATATATATATATATATATATATATATATATAACTAAAAACTGCACACTGCACTAATATATATATATATATATAGTTTTTGGAAAGTATGCAAAAGAATCTTAAACAACTAGTGTAGAAGGGGAGGAAGTTAGCTTTACCCTCTAACTTAAACGGGCGCAAGCTTAACTAACTACTATTTCAGGGATAGGGAATACAACAACAACATTACAAACAAAGTGATTGGAAGCACTTCTAACTTAAACAGTGCTCCAACAAGAAAGTACAACAAAACCCTAAAAGATACGGATTTAGCAATTTAAATGGAATAGGAGAAAATGGCCTGCTGAAAAAAGCGACAGCCAACCACAAAGCCAAAAATGACGAAATATATATATATATATATATATATATATATATATATATATATATATGAAACAAACAGCAAAAGTGAAAAAAATACACTTTAGTATAAGATATGTAACTAACTAACTAATACTGAAAACAAATTACAAGTAACTATAAGTAAATATAAAAGTTTTTATGAAAATAATACAACACTTAGCCATGGCCAAGATGAAGAACCTCCGATCTGTTTACGTGGCAAACGGGATCTGGGTAATTACACCACTGCATGATGGGACAGGTATTCAGCCACGACCCAAGTGAAAGACTTCGAGCTTTAGTATTCAGCCGAGTCAGAGCTGAGGATTGGCTCCAAACCCAAAGGCAAGACAGGACAACATAACATCTGTAGTTTCTTCACTAAAAGGGGTGCAAGCCTCAACAAAACTCTACTGTGTCACCTAGGATGTAAGGACCATGGCCTCCTGGCTCCTCTCCATAAGCAAGAATAATAATCACTAAAGAATGTTCAACTCTGTATCTAAGAAATTAATATTCCTGAAAGGAATTTGTGGATAATAATTAATAAAGAGTTGAGGGGATCTACCTGGGAGAGGACGAGGGCAAGGTTCAAGTGGGATAAGTTGGTATTTCTAACGAACAAGGTGGTTTAGAATTATCTTACTCAAAGGGATATTTTAGAGCTCACAGTTAAGGTTCATATACATAATACAACCAGAAAGCTATAATTCAACGTGGAAAGAGATGATCATGAAATAGGTGGGACATTCAAGAAATAAGGAGAGAGTGGGATTTTGGATGCAGATCCTTAAGGAGAAAAATAACAGCTATACAGAATATAAAATTCATAAAGCAGCAGAAAGTTCTGTAAGAACTAAGCCAACACAAGAATGGAGAAAGAAGATTTGGCCAATAGGGATGACTGCAATTAGGGGTATAGAACATAGGCAACAGGGGTCCGGAATTTACTGGAGAAAACTGGCAAAGGAACCAAGGTATTGGGAGCAAATAAGTAGACAGGGAAAGGTAATAGAATGAGAAAAGACCAAGAAGGCATTTGGACCCCAGGCTAGATACTGCCTTCCCTATCAGGGATTGATATCAGAGTATGGGCAAAGAGAAAGGGACTGGGGAATCCTAAGTGAAAGAGCTGCTCTGGTAGAGTTTTTAGCTGAATCTAGAACAGAAGCTGTTGTTAAAAATGGGTTAATTAGTAGGTCATATAAAATATTGCGCAATAACTATAGGAAGCAATCAGAAGAGGCTAAAAAAGATTGTGAAGAGAGATTGAATAAGCAGTTCACAAGGAAACAATGGGAGGAAATATGTATGGCTCCCAAGTGTGCAAAAAAGTCTAGAAGATTTAGGATTTTTACATGGAAGTGTTCGCATATGTATTTTCCACCCAAAGCAAACTTTAAAGAATTCTTCCTTAGATATATGGCAAATGGTAGAAATGTGATGGGTAACTGGGAACATATGATTTTGGAGTGTAATGAGTTGGCAGACATCAAAAATTCCGTACAGACTACTCTGTCAGAAATAATGAGTGAACAAATGGGTATAATTAAGGAAATGCTTTTTTACAACTGGGATACAGAATTTGAATTGCTTAAACATTGCTAAGTTTAAGTTTAATCCTTGTGGCTGCCAGAAAAACATTTACTAGAAAATGGAAATCATAGTCTAAACCAGCTGTGTTCTAAATATTGAATATTTTAACGGAGATAAAAGAACTGGAAAGTGGGATCTTGAGAACAGGGTAGGAGCTAATTACATACAAAAAACTGGAATTTTTGGGAACAATATATGCAGGATAATGTTTTGGAGGAGGAGTGAGATTTGAGGGAAGGAAGGAATTTTGCAATTTATGTAATGTTGGACTGATGACAATTATACAAAAAATACAAGTGATGTATAATGTTTAAGTGGGAACATGTTAATATGGTTTGTTTTCTTTTACATAAATGTATGTTTGCCTGTGTCTTAAGTGATAATTCAATAACGGTGTTAAAAATGCTTTACTGTAATTGTAAATGTAATTCTGAGCTTCTTAGATCGCACTGCCATTGTTACATATCAAAGTACGAAGTCTGGTTCCTCATAACAACATGCAGGGCTTGTGTGTTGGTTCCTGTACTCAGAACTTTCCTTTATTGCTTGCTTCCATCTTCATCTTCACCCTTTCACACTTAAAGCTCCTTTATTCCTATAAATACTGGTCTCTTATTAACATTCAGTCCCTCCCCTGTCTACACCTTTAAATCGCTAGTCTTTAAATTGACACACACTACTAATACAAGAGTCTATATTCCATTTATTTACTAACCTTCAAGGATACTCATTAGCAATCAATCAACTGCAGATAACATAAAAATAATATAATAATGCATGCCTTTTTCATTTATACTCAATGTATGCAAGAACCAATTATATGTCTGTGTTTTTATTTCTACAGTAATAGGGATTCTATAGGGTTTTAGAGATGCGTAGCACCGAGCCTCCACAATCCTCCATCACTACCCTGAACCTGCTTTTTCTCCGTTTTCCTGGGAATGACATTATCCTGGGGGGAAGAGTACACCAAATGTAGTATCTGTCAACCCCAGAGCACTGAAGGTTGACAGTCCTACTATGCTAGGAATGAGTAATGAGATTCTATGGTAATGAATCTCAATATCTATTCCCAACTTTGCTCAAACCTATGCAAGGACTTGGCATGCCCACCAGTCTGGCTGAAGCTACCAGGCTCCACAGTTCCACTTATATGGCAACTCATAGCTGGATGGTTATGAGGCTGCCATGCACAGCAGCTCCACATGTATGCAGAACTTGCAGTCTGGCTTTGCATTACGTACTGCCTGCAGTACCAAGTGTTACATACAGGTGTATCTCTTGTGTCTCAGAAACAGGCCATTTATTTAAATTTTCTACTCTTTTTCTTCTAGTTTACTCATTAGTGACCTTTGTCAATGTACAACTCTGAAGTGTTCTCGCATAAGAAGCCCAGTTCACCTTTTGGAACTGGGTGAAGGGTTCCTGCAAACCCATTAGCATATATTGAATTGGGACTGAAAGAACCATAGGTTTTGGACTCAAGCATGAAGTAACTGATTAGTGTAGCATGTCCTTAAGGAATACACATTAGTATCTCATATTTTTCTCTAGCAAGACTGTCACCATTATAGTCTAACCTCCTTATAATGTATTTCCTATGTATGGACCTTGAAATGTGTGCTTTTTTTTTATCTGTGGAGCTTTTCTCCCTGGGTCACTAAAGAAAAAAGGGCATTTTGACTCAGTTAGGCTATCCTAACTAATATATGCAAAAAAAAGAACGTGGAACCAAAGGATGCCCTGTTCCGAGAGGCCATGTCCACTTTGCAATGAGTAATGAAGGTATGGGGAGTAGCCCATGTTGCTGCTGCACAAATAGTATCTAAAGGAAGCTTAGCTTGAAAGGCTATGGAGGTAGCCAAGGACCTAGTGGAATGTCGCCTCACTTTTCCTGGGACTGACATTCAGAGACTCATAAACATAAGTAATAGTATTGGACAGCCATTTTGAAAGAGTCACTTTGGATACTGATGAGCCTTGCTTGCTCTGAGAAAAGGATACAAACAGCTGATCTGATTTTCTAATGTCCTTGGTCCTTTGAAGATAAAATCATAATTGCCTGTGGACATCCAATTGATGTAACTTATACTCTGCCTTGTTGCCATAATTTGGAAAGAAAAGAGAAGTTCAATTGATTGATTCAAATTATAGTCTGAGCAGACGTTTGGTAAAAAGGAAGGATTAGTTCTAAGAGATACTCTATCCTTGTGCAAGATCATATAAGGTGGGCGGATGGAAAGTGTCTGTAACTCGGAGACCCGCCTAGCTGATGTAACCGCAATCAGGAAAAGGGTCTTCCATGATTAGAACTTCAAAGGATAAGAAGCGGATGGTTCAAAGGGAGGAAGGATCAGAGCAGCTAGTACTAAATTTAAATCCCAAGGATGGAGAGGTTCTTGGATAGGAGGCCTTAATAGTGTAGCACCTTTCAAAAAAGCCTTGCATAACTTATGGGACATAACATTAGAGCCTAGAAGGCCCACATGAAAATTAGAAGTAGCAGACAGTTGAACATGAATTGTAACAGCCGCTGCTCCTTTTTAGAAGGTTTCTGACAGGAAGTCCAAGATTTTTGCAATTGGAGCTGTAAAGGTATCAATGCCATTTTGCTCGGCCCAGAAGGAGAACCTCTTCCATTTACTAGCGTAAAGCTTCCTAGTAGTTGGTTTATGGGAAAAGACTAAAATATGTTGAACCATAGGTGAGATTATCAGGGAGCCTGGCTAGGATTGGAAGTGGAGAAACCAAGCTGTCAGCTTGACAGTTTGAATGGAAGGATGAAGAACGCCCGACTGATGTGTTAGGAGGTCTGGAACCGGGTCCAGAAACCAAGGCTCCTCCCTCAGGTAATGCGAAAGGAATGGGAGCCATATCTGAAGAGGCCATTATGGAGCAATGAGAATCAGCTTGCAACTCAGCCACTTTGCTTTCTGAAGAACTTTTGGAATGAAAGGAAAGGGGGGGGAGCATAAAGAATCCTGGGGGGCCAATCGTGGACCAGTGCATCTCTGGGTGACTGTCCCAGAGGGAGAACTAGGGCAAAATAGCCACTACATTTGTTGTCTAGGTGAGAGGCAAAGAGATAGCAGCATGGCTGGCCCCATCTTCAGAAGATCATATCCGCCACATCTTGTTTCAGAGACCACTCGTGGGACATGAGAATTGCCCTGCTGAGCTTCTCCGCTAACACGTTGGACTTCCCCAGAATGTGCATTGCTCCCAGAAAATGCTGAGAGGAGATCACCCATTGCCATACTCGAAGGGCCTCCTGACATAAGGGGTAAGATTTGATCCCGCCCTGTATGTTGATGTACCACACTACCTACATGTTGTCTGTCTGAATTGCTATATAGCCCAAAGGGAGAGAGTCGTGAAGTGCTTGCAACACTAGTAACACCACTCTCATCTCCAGGACATTGATGTGCAAATGGTACTCGTGAGGTTGCCAAGTTCCTTGGACTGTCTGTCCCAGATAATGCCCTCCCCAACCTATCTGGGAAGTGTCCGTGGTCACTGTGGCTACCGGATGAAGGGCTACAAAGGGTCTGCCTAGAGTGACTAGGGGAGAGTGGAGCCACCACTGCAGAGCTTTCTTGCAAGCATCCATGATTAAGATCATGTGTGACATTGGTAAGTCCTGATACGACCACTGAGTGAAGAGGAGCCATTGCAGAATCCCCATGTGATAACGGGTTAACAGAACTAGAGTAATGGCAGCCACCATTAAACCCAAGAACTTCAGGACAAATCGAGCCTGAACCTTTGATTTTGATGAAAGGAAAGAAACCTGACGTTGAATGGTAAGCACCCTTATTTGTGGGAGATTGGATATCACGTCTCTTGTATTTGGCTGAGCGCCTATGAAAGTAATACACTGAGAGGGTAACAAGGCAGATTTTTCGTAATTTATTGTGATTCCTATGCATGCACAAGTGTGAATCATGTGGTTCCTGGCCCTTAGGACATGATGCTCAGTGGTGAAAGTGAGGAGCCAGTTGTCTAGATAAGGAAACACCTGGAATCCCAAACGTCTCAGGTGAGCCGTGACTACTGCCATGCATTTGGTGAACACCCTGGGAGCTGTGGTAAGACCAAAGGGCAGAACTCTGAACTGATCATGACTGGCTCCGAACTGGAAGCATAAATGTCTCCTGGACCGCCTGTCCATTTTTATATGGTAGCACTCGTCCTGGAGATCAGTTGAGCACATCCAATCGTTCTGACCCAAAAAGGGTAGAATGGACTGCAGTGTCACCATCTGGAACTTGGTCTTCTTTACTGGCCTGTTTAACTTGCTGAGATCCAAGATAGGTCTCCAGTCCCCTGTCTTCTTTGGAACTAAAAAGAACCTTGAGTAAGTTTCGGATTCTATCTGGTCTGCGGGGACTTCCTGAATGGCTCTTTTATGCTGCAAAGTTTTTACTGCTATGGCTGCTTGATCTCGAAGATTGAGTGGAACATCTGGGATTGATGATTTTTGATTTCTTGGGGATGCATGGGAGAAGGGAATTTTGTAACCCCTGGATATTATGCACTGTACCCATTTGTCTTCTGTTATATCTTGCCAGGCTCTTGGGTACAGTGAAATTCTGCCCCCGACTGCCTCCAGAGGTGAGCAGCTGGGCAAACCTTCAGGGATTCTGAAAGGGTCTGGCAGAGAATGCATCCCAGTTGCCCTGTTGTGGACCCCCCATAGAACGAGATCGGCATCTCCCATTATTATTTCCCCCTCTGCCTCTGGGGGAATTATCTCCACGAGTGCCTGGCGAAGCTCCCTGAGATTTATAGAACCACATCTTGTCACTCTTTTGGCCTTTGGGATAAGGCCGGGATAGAGTGGAAAAAATGGACTCCTATGGTAGAGAGAGTTTTGCCATCTTGTTCTCTCCTGGTAAGAGTCTCTCGAACTTACAGCCCGCACAAGGCTGAGCCATCAAAAGGGGCGTTCATAAAGGAGGACTTAAAGGGGAAAGCAAATTGACAAAGGCACATCCAGGAATGTCTGTGTAGAGCTACTCCTGTGCCTGCAGCCCTACTCGCTCCATCTGCTGCATAAGAAATCAAGCACATGGAGGAGTTGACAATGGAGGTTAGGGTTGCTAGCTGGTTAGCAGACTTGGAAGTCACTCCCTCAGCTGAAGGATCCTGGAGGGTATCTCCCAGCTCTTTATGGAGATCTTCTGAAGCCTTGTAAAATGCGTCAAATACTTCAGCAACTGAAGGGTAAAGGCCACTGAAGAGAAAACACGCTTCCTATACCTATCCATGGCTCTAGACTCCTTGTTTGGTGGATGGATAGAAGAGGAAGTCTCCACAAGTTCCTTCTTGGTGGCTGCTGCCACCACCATAGCATCAACTGGCATGTTTTTGGAGAGAAATGTCTTGTCATCAGGTGCAGTCATGAATTTGTTTGGCATTCGCGGAATGGGCTCCATGGTCTCTGGAGCACTCCACGCCTTTCGACTCACTACAGACAAACGTGGGTCAAAAGGTGGAGACACCCAGGAGGTGGAAGGTCGGGAATCAAATGCGTCCAGGTACATGGACTCGTCCTCAGAAGGAGCAAGGGACTTCCAATTTCCCCACTTGCCTAAGGATCTCCAGAATGTCTGAGAATGAGACATCTTCAGAGGGTGACAGTGGGGACCCTTCCGAGTCATCCAAATCCATGTCAGATGTGATGGACTCAGAGGAGTCCACATGTTTCCTCTTACATTTTTTCTTCTCGGGAACCTCCTCTGAGGCATGCTCAGGAGAGGTCTCGGAAGAGGAGGGGTCGCCCTGTGGGGTTCCTGGGGCATCAGTTCCCTAGGCTTGGGACGGAGAGAAGGATCCAAGGCAGACACAGGTATCAATGGGGACGGAGCCAATGGAGCTGAGTGTAGGGCCGTCTCGGTGGACAGCACACTCCTCATCACCTCAAAGGTGCAGCGATCCGGAATGGAGGGAGGCTCCGGTGAGCCCGGAGACCTCCTCTGCACCAAAGGTGACGACTCCAAGGTGGATGTGGGAGCCAAACTCACCTGCGCCGAAGCTCCGAGGGGGAAAGTGGGGTCAGACAAGGGTCTGATGCCACTTCCCCTCTCAGAGCCGATGAGGGAGTCTTAGTACCCAGACCCCTTGACAGAGAAGACTGTCGAGGAGGTCAGAGCGAATGTTGGAACCGACAGAGCAAGGGTCGCCAGAACCGACGGTTCCACCATTACTACTTCCATGCATTCCGGCTCCGAACTGGATGCAGTCGGAGGAGGAACAGAGACAGGGGCTGGACCGGACAATGGCTCCACTTCCTTCTGGCTGGCCATGACAACAATTGAGCAAATACACCTGTCCTGAGCAGCCTCTTCGCCACTCTCTCCACATCATCATCTTATAAACTCCTGGACGATCGAGAGGAGTGGGCCGAAGACCGGTGACTACCTGCTACTGACTGTAAAAGTGGTGACTGAGGCACAGATCTCACCAGGGCCAAAGAAGGAGATTTTGACCTCTTTTGAGTCTGGGATGGCTCCAAAGCCACAGATGGAGCCACCAGAAAAAAGGAGTCCTTGGAGCCAACAATCTGCTCCGAAGATTTAGATTTTGCCTTTGTCAGCACCGAAGGTGGAGCCGACGAAGATGCTTGTTTATCATCAGATTTTTTGGAAGGCTGAGTATGCGATGCAACCTCAACCTGAGGTTTTAACAATCCTCTCAAAATCAGTTTGTTGTGCCTCTCCTGCAAAACCCACGCACTGAAGGCATGGCAAACAGAGCACGAGTCCTGCAGGTGGACCACACCTAAACAATAAACACAACCCATGTGCCCATCCATAAGGGACATTCTTTGGCAACACGAGTTGCAATTTTTAAAACCTGACTGCTTTGTAGGTTCTTTAGACATCATCAACACAAAGAGGGAAGCACAATAAGAGTATTGTTGTTCTTTCGGCTTTTCCCAGTTAGGGGTCGCCACAGCGGAACTCCGGTCCTCTAATGATTGGCAGTAGATTTTTTTACAGGTGCTGAGGTGCCAGCTCGATACCCAACCTTCAACGAAGGCACGAGTGAAGCGCACTGAAGCACAATCGGAGTATAATTTTTTTTTTTTTTTTTTTTTTTAGAAAGGAGGAGGGAATAAAGAGAAGGGGAGCCTCTAAGTTACACGGCTACTGCTCCCAAAGGGAGAAAGCCTCTAACTAAAATGGCTTCTCCCTAAGAAGCAAGTAGGGAAAAAGGTGAAAAGACAACAACCCTGAAGAAAAAAACGGGACTGTGACAACACAGAAAAAGGCCTGAGAGGAAACAATGGCCTATCAACAGCAAACAACAACTGCAAAGAGTAAGGGGATGATAAGTCAGGTAAACTCTAACTAGTAATGAAAATTAGCCTAAACAAACAATTTTTACAGAAAAAATTAACTACTTAGCCTGAGCCAGCAGAAGACAATCTCGATGCTGCAAACGACAAACGAGATCTGGGTAGTTACCGCTATGCATGCTGGGATAAGGGGTTAGCCTCGAGCCAGTAAGGACTCTTTGAGCTTTAGAAGTGGCCGAGTCAGAGCCGAGATCGGCTCTATACCCAACCAGAAAGATGGAAGGCGAGATAACATAACATTGAAGTTTACTAAGCTTCTAAGCCATACAGTCTTAGTGTTCTTGGCAGTTACATTGTTATGCACTGAGCTATGTCTGTGTCAGCCATAAGGAAACTATATCTGAGCTCTTTTCCATTCTTTTTCTTGGCCTCAGTACTTTGACATGCACTGATGCATATGGCTTGGGCCCTAAAGAATCCTCAACCCATCCACAGCAATCCCAGGTTCATCTACTTAACTATTCCTATACTTACATTCTAGCACTTTCAAATATTTAAAGGAAAAGGAATACAAACCAAAGTAAATGTATAATACAAAAAGAAAGAAAATACTACTCCAGAGTCAAAAAATCACTTAGACAAGCAAAAATACTATTCCAAATTGAACTAATCACTTTATTCGCAAAACATATTACTTAATACTACAAAAGAACCACTTTCACATAGTCTGGTTATTTAGAATATTTCCCCAATCACTATTTAGACAATTATACGAATATAACTGTAAAAAGTTTTATACCCTACAATCTCCATTATCTAGCTGCCTGTAAATAATACAATGTAAGCATTATTGCCAAAGCCCTTATCTGATACATTCTCTACATCTAGCATAAAACACACTGCATTTTAAAAAGCCTTAAAACCTCATTCAAACTTATGTAAGATAAACACCATCCCATACTGATCTCCTTTATCATTATCATCAGTTCCTTTTTCCCATTTTCTACATGGTGTCGGGGTATCATGTTAACTGTCGCCATCTCTCTCAATTCAGTGCCACACTTCTGCCTTCTTCAACACTCATGACTGACTGTCATAGATCTTCTTTCACACAATCCATCCACTTCTTTTCTGGACATCCTCATTTCCTTTTACTTTCTTCCTCTCTGTCCCAAATCTTCTTCACCAGATTGTCTTCTGCTTTTCAGCACGTGTCCAAACCACCGCAATCAGTTCTCTTCGATCTTTTCTGCAATTGGAGCTACTTTGGCTTCTGCTCTTATGTCCTCATTTCTTTATCTGTCCCACAGTGTGCATCCTACCACCCTTCTCAGGCACTTCATTTCCATCACCTCTAGCTTCTTCATCTGCTCTGCCTTTACTGCCCAGGTTTCCATACAATACAGTAGTACTGTTCGCACCACTGTCTTGTACACCTTACTTTTCAGCTTCTTTGGCATTCTTCTGTCATAGACTACACTTGAGACTCTATGCCACTTGGCAGCCCCTCTGATTCTAACTTGGACCTTTTCATTCAGACTTTGCTTCTCCTCAACCTCCCCTCCCAGATACTTGAAGCTACATACCTGTTCCACTATCTTCCCTTCTATCTCAGTTCTCATCTTCTTCTGATTTCCCCAATTTACTGCCATTACCACTGTCTTATCTGTGCTTAGTTTCATCCCATGTGCCTTCAGTTTTGCATTCCATTCCCCTATCCTTTGCTGAAGTTCTTGCTCAGAGTCTGCCTGTAAAGCCACATTGTCTGCATACAGCAACTAGTTGATCTGTCCCCCTCCAACCCGTCTGCCAGTGTAGTCCATCACCAGTATGAACAGCAGTGAGTTCACAGCTGAACCCTGGTGTACACTCACTCCTACTGGAAACCCCTCTGTGAGGCCGTACACTGTTCGTACTTCAGTCATTGGGTACTTGTGCATAGCCTGCACTAATTCTACCAATGTTTCTGGGATTTTGAACCACTGCAGTACTGCCCAGATCAGCTTTCCTAGGAACCTTGTCATATGCTTTCTCCAAGTCTAGGACTCCAAGTTGGACTCCTTCCTCATCTCTAGCTTCGTCTCAACTATCCGTCTTACTGCAAACATCAGGACAGTTGAGCTAAGCCCTGATCTGAATCTGAACTGTTCATCTCACATCTTACATTCTCCTACTCTGCACATTTGACTACTCTGTGTATCCATTTATCAATCACTCTTTCTAGAACTTTTGTGCATTGTGATAGGAGTTTGATGCCTCTGTACTGCCCACAGTTGTGGAAGTCCCCTTTGTTGTTGTGCAGTGGCACAAGTATGCTTATTCTTCACTCATCTGGGACACGTCTTTCTCTTCACAGTACCCTCAGGAGCCATTTCTCCTCTATCTCACCCAGCATATTTATCATGTCTGCTGTGACCTCATTTGATCCTGCTGCATTCCCTGGCTTCATTTTCCTTACTGTTATTCTTACTTCTTCCAGGGTGGGCTCCTCTTCTTCTCTCATCATAGGCTGTTTCTGGGGCAGTACAGCTTCTGTGGGGTTTTCTTCATTCAGAAGCTGGTGGAAATACTCCTTCCATCTGCCTTTGATGTCCTGTGGATTGGTGAGCAAGTTGTTGCTGACATCCCTTATGAAGAGTGTCTGACTATACTCTTTCTGTCTTTGCCTTGTAAACTGATATACTTACTTTGTACCACCTACTGAGTCACTTTCCAGAAGTTGATAGAGTGCCTCCAATGCCCTGTTCTCTGCTACTGCAACTCCTTTCTTGGCTTCTTTGTTAGCCAACCAGTATTCCTTCCTAGCCTGGTCAGTCTTTTCTCTCTCATTTTTTCCTGCACTCCTCCTTGGACATCTGCATTCTACCATCAGCTTTCATTATGTACCTTATTTCCATACCTGGCTCTGCCACATATCTGTCCTGTAGTACTAACACATGCTGTTTTGAGGCACTGCCATTCTCCTTCATCTCCACCTATTTCCTCCTCTTCTTAGGGTGGTAGAGCTCTGAGTAATTCCTTGAACTGTTGTACTCTCTCTCTTGTAGTCTCTCCAGTCAACTTCCAGGTCTTCACCCTGATCTCTGCTTACCTTAGAACCTTCTCTGACCACTGCTTGCAGCTGACTGTGGCAACCAGTGGTTTATGCTGTGGAGTGACTGTTTCATTAGGGATGACTTTGCAATCATGGACTCTACCCCAGTGTCTTTCCCTTACTAAGAGGAAGTCTACCTGAGTTGCATGTTGGCTACTCTTGTATGTGATCCTGTGACTGTCTCTCTTTCTGAACCATGTGTTGGCTACTATCAAGCTATTTCCCTGACAGAAGTCTAGAATGGCTTCTCCTTCTTTATTTCTGTTGCCCCCCCCCCATGTGGACCCAGGCTGTCCTCATAACCAGTTCTGTCTGTCCCAATATGTGCATTCATGTCACCCATTATCAATACCAATTCATCTTGTCCTGCTTTATCGAGTAGGTCCTGCAACTGCTGTCTGAATGCACTATTTTTCTCAATTTCACAACCTTGCTCTGGGGCATAGGCTGAGATTATGAATACTGCCCTATCATTACAATAGAGTCTGTTTGCCATGAGTCTGTCATTAATTCTAATGATATCTCTCACTGCCTTCTGAAGCCTCTCTCTCACCACAATTCCCACATCAATTCTAGACTGTCCCCCTCCTGAGCAGTAGACTCTGGATCCCAAGCCAAGTGGCTTTGCTGCACTGCCCTTCCATCTTACCTTTTGGATGCATAGAATGTTCAGCTTCCTCCATATCATCATGTCATCCATTTCCAAGCTGCGCCCTGTCAGTGAACCTACATTAAGTGTAGCAATTCTCAGTTCATGTTTGGTAGGTTGATTGTTTTTACATTCAGATTTCACTCAACAGAGCTATCCCAGGTAACTCAGATGGGCAACTAGACACCGTCCTGACAATAGCTTATTGACCCAGGGCTGTTGGCCTTTATGGCGGGCACACACTGGTCAATAGGGACACATACAACCCTCTTACCATTAACATGGGTCACTGGCATAGGTTGGAGTAGGCCAGGTCCACAACCCACTTATCACCAGTAGCTACCCATGCCCATTTTGATGACATTAGTCAACATGACCTTATTACCTATAGCCATATTTTGTACACCGTCGAATGGCTAGCCCTGCCACGGTGCACAGTCTGTGATCCGTGTTCTCCTATCTTGAGGATACTGTGCATCACAGTAGATGCCCAAAGCAGCTGGTCTGTAAAACTCTTCCCCCTATAGGGCACCATGTAGAGTCTGTGCTGCTGCCAACAGCTCCATTCATTAGTGAAATAACTAAAGCCAGGATAAACTGTAGAAAAATTTTGCTTTAATCACCAAATTCCACAAAACTTAGCGCTTTCACCATAATACACACGGCTTCATCAGAGTCAGTGGAAAATTTAAAAATTAGAAGTTATGTACATACCATAACGTTCCATGTTAGTTGTCTTCTCTCACCTTCTTTCTTGCTGGATGGGTTCGGAGCCGATCCTCGGCTCCGACTCGGCACTTACTAAGCTCGAGAACTCATTTTACCAGCTCGAGGCAACCCTATATCCCATGATGCAAGGCGTGACTACCTCAGATCTCGTTTGGTAGCTAGAAGAAAACCCTGCCAAAAAATACTTCTTCCAAAGGAAGAAGATACTAAATGTAGGAGAAACTAGGCCAATGGCCACTAACAGTAATGACTCTTCCTACTGTGAACTCTTGGAAAGAGTGACAACACCCCCAACAAAAGGAAGGTACAACCTCAAGATCAGTCCAGGCCAGGGGGAAGGAGGGAGGGACGCAAGAAAGAAGGCGAGAAGACAACTAACATGGAACGTTATGGTATGTACATAACTTCTAAATGTTAAGTTGTCAAACTCGCCTTCATTCTTGCTGGATGGGACCGCGTCCCTAGCACCTCTATCCTGGGTGGCTCAATGGAACAGACTCTTGAGAACTGTGGAACCAAACCTAGCTCTGTCCCTGGAGGCCAAGTCCAATTTGTAATGAGAGACAAAGGTGTGAGGAGTGGCCAAGTGGCTGCTGCACAAATGGTGTCAATAGGTAGCCTATCCTGAAAGGCTGTGGATGTGGATAGGCACCTGGTAGAATGTGCTTTTGGTTTTGAGGACAGTTGCTTGCCTCTAAGATGATAAACATAAGAAATGATAGAAGACAGCCATCTGGATAAGGTCACTTTAGAGACTGGGAGACCTCTTCTATTCTCTGCATAAGAAAGGAATAGTTGATCAGATTTTCTGAATTGTTTAGTTCTGTCCAAATAATATCTGAGTTGACGATGGACATCTAAGCAATGAAGTTTTTGTTCAGCTTTGTCTGAATAATTAGGGAAAAAAACTGGCAAATCAATAGATTGTAAAAAATATAAGAAGGTGCACCATGAACCAAAATGGCTTAAAGGAAGATGTAGCTCCAGTTGTTAAAAACAGGTTTAATAACACAAAACACGAACAGACTGCAGTTAGGTAAGCGCTTTCACGTTATGTTTAACGCTTCATCAGACATTAAAGCAGCCCCAATACATCTGTTTAAATATACATGACTGTAACATCATCTGTTCAAACCAACAAATCAGAACAAAACAATTGACCTGACCTTAAGTAAAATGCAAACGTCACAAAATCTAAAAACAATGATATAAAAAACCATGTGCTAGTGTCTGAGGGGTCTATTGGCTAAGAAAGGTCTAAGCGCTAATCTGTCATTTAAACCAAACTTATGCGCCTGTAATTTTAATATCCATCTACCCTCCCTTTCTTCAATTTTGTTTTTAATATCCCCTAATCTACCATTTTTGACAACCAGTTCAAGTACCTGAAATTGAAAACTGTGTGCTTGTCCTTGTTCCTTTATGTGTTTAGCTAGGGCGTTGGTAACATTGCACTTGGCAATGGCATAGATATGTTCCCTAACACGTTCACGTAAAGTTCTGGTTGTCATGCCAACATAAAAAGTTTTGCATTGCTGGCATTCAGCAAAGTATACAAGACTGTCAGATCTACAGTCAGCATAGCATCTAAAAAAATGAGTGTGTTTGGTATAGGGATGTATAAAACAATCAGTATTAGATATATATCTACACTGATTGCAGGAATGGCAAGGAAAGGTACCTGTCTTGGTGGATGACCTGTTGGGCCTTTGGACCCTATCATAACAAAGTAATCTGTTAAGGGAAGACATGTTCCTGTATGCAACTCGAGGTCTCGTCAGCGAGGTTTTAATCCTGTCATCCACCATTAAGAGTCTCCAGTTTTTATTTAAAACATTTATAATATGTTGGTTTCTGTTGGTAAAAGGAATGACAATTCTATTTACAGTAGATGTATTATTGGCCTTGTTGGAACTTGAAGGATCTCCAAGTCTATTGATCAACGGGGCTCCTATGTCTTCCCTAAGAAGATCACCCATAGTGATATGTTCTAATACATGTTCACGATTATAGCCTCTGGACATAAAATTCCTGGCTAATTGCGTCTTGTGTTTATTATAAACAGAATTTTGTGATGTTAATTTAGAAGTCCTTATGGTCTGATTCTTAACTATATTATTGTGGACGTGTCTAGGGTGCATGCTGTGCCGATGCAACAAGTTGTTCCTCCAACATGGTTTTCTAAAAATTTCAGTGTCAAAACCATTGGTTCCTTTGATGATTCTGACATCTAAAAATTCAATCTCATTTGTCGCATGTGAACAATCAAAAGTAAGAAAATTAGTTGTCCCATTCAAATAGGTGATAAAACACAGCAACTGCTCTATTGTGCCACCCCACAACAAAAAGACATCATCCACAAATCTATTGAAGTATTTTAGATGTTCCTTGTATTCAAAATCAGTGTTGAAGATGTATGATTCTTCCCATTGTGCCAATACCAAGTTGGCATAGGCATTGGCACATGGAGTACCCATCGCTACTCCCTTAGTTTGTAGATAGTATCTCTCATTATAACAAAGAACATTGTTCTCAAGCACGATTTCTAAGAGGGGCATACACCTGGCCACTATATTTTCTGAAATTTTCATGTTGGAAAGCAATGTTCTAACATAATCCATACCTATATCATTAGGTATGGATGTGAATAGAGACTTGACATCAAGTGTGACTAATATGTCGTCTACATTAAAGAAAGATCTACTATAACTGGCTAGACTTTCCAAAAAATGAGGTGTGTCCTTCAGGATGTAACTGATTCCCATAACAATGGGTTTCAATAACTTGTCCAAATATATGGACAAGGGTTCAGTTAGCCATCCACGGCTAGATACGATGGGTCTCAAGGGAGGGTTCAACGCATCCTTATGGATCTTTGGTAAGCCTCTGAAAGAAGGCACCAAAGGTTTATCAACTACCATATATGAATATAGGTCCCTATCTAATATGTTGGTTAACATCAGATCATAAAGATTGGCATGTACACAGGTGTATGTCCCTCTTAGAAATCGTGCTTGAGAACAATGTTCTTTGTTATAATGAGAGATACTATCTACAAACTAAGGGAGTAGCGATGGGTACTCCATGTGCCAATGCCTATGCCAACTTGGTATTGGCACAATGGGAAGAATCATACGTCTTCAACACTGATTTTGAATACAAGGAACATCTAAAATACTTCAATAGATTTGTGGATGATGTCTTTTTGTTGTGGGGTGGCACAATAGAGCAGTTGCTGTGTTTTATCACCTATTTGAATGGGACAACTAATTTTCTTACTTTTGATTGTTCACATGCGACAAATGAGATTGAATTTTTAGATATCAGAATCATCAAAGGAACCAATGGTTTTGACACTGAAATTTTTAGAAAACCATGTTGGAGGAACAACTTGTTGCATCGGCACAGCATGCACCCTAGACACATCCACAATAATATAGTTAAGAATCAGACCATAAGGACTTCTAAATTAACATCACAAAATTCTGTTTATAATAAACACAAGACGCAATTAGCCAGGAATTTTAAGTCCAGAGGCTATAATCGTGAACATGTATTAGAACATATCACTATGGGTGATCTTCTTAGGGAAGACATAGGAGCCCCGTTGATCAATAGACTTGGAGATCCTTCAAGTTCCAACAAGGCCAATAATACATCTACTGTAAATAGAATTGTCATTCCTTTTACCAACAGAAACCAACATATTATAAATGTTTTAAATAAAAACTGGAGACTCTTAATGGTGGATGACAGGATTAAAAACCTCGTTGACGAGAGACCTCGAGTTGCATACAGGAACATGTCTTCCCTCAACAGATTACTTTGTTATGATAGGGTCCAAAGGCCCAACAGGTCATCCACCAAGACAGGTACCTTTCCTTGCCATTCCTGCAATCAGTGTAGATATATATCTAATACTGATTGTTTTATACATCCCTATACCAAACGCACTCATTTTTTTAGATGCTATGCTGACTGTAGATCTGACAGTCTTGTATACTTAGCTGAATGCCAGCAATGCAAAACTTTTTATGTTGGCATGACAACCAGAACTTTACGTGAACGTGTTAGGGAACATATCTATGCCATTGCCAAGTGCAATGTTACCAACGCCCTAGCTAAACACATAAAGGAACAAGGACAAGCACACAGTTTTCAATTTCAGGTACTTGAACTGGTTGTCAAAAATGGTAGATTAGGGGATATTAAAAACAAAATTGAAGAAAGGGAGGGTAGATGGATATTAAAATTACAGGCGCATAAGTTTGGTTTAAATGACAGATTAGCGCTTAGACCTTTCTTAGCCAATAGACCCCTCAGACACTAGCACATGGTTTTTTATATCATTGTTTTTAGATTTTGTGATGTTTGCATTTTACTTAAGGTCAGGTCTATTGTTTTGTTCTGATTTGTTGGTTTGGACAGATGATGTTACAGTCATGTATATTTAAACAGATGTATTGGGGCTGCTTTAATGTCTGATGAAGTGTTAAACATAACGTGAAAGCGCTTACCTAACTGCAGTCTGTTTGTGTTTTGTGTTATTAAACCTGTTTTTAACAACTGGAGCTACATCTTCCTTTAAGCCATTTTGGTTCATGGTGCACCTTCTTATATTTTTTACAGTTGCTCTTGTTTTCGTTTTGAAGGTGCTTTACCCAGCAAGAGTTGCTTTTTATATTTATTAAATCAATAGATTGGTTAAGATTCATCTGCGAAGCAACTTTGGGCAAAAAAGATGGATTAGGTCTTAAAGATAGCCTATCTTTGTGAAAAACCAAGTAAGGGGAACGGACACAAAGGGCCTGAAGTTCAGAAACCCTTCTAGCTGAAGTAACAGCCACCAAGAAAATTGTTTTCCAGGAAAGAAACTTTAAGGAGCATGTAGCAGCCGGTTCGAAGGGGGAGGAAGGGAAGCCCCACTTCTGAAATATCTCATCCACTACCGATTGCTTGAGAGACCACTCGTGTGGCATGAGAATAGCTCTGCTCAGTCTGTCCGCTAAGAGGTTGGATCTCCCGGGAATATGCGTTGCTATCAGAAACCGATGAGCGGAGATCGCCCATTGCCAAAGTCTGAGAGCTTCTCGACACAGTGGGTAGGACCTGGTGCCGCCCTGCTTGTTGATATACCAGACTACAGACATGTTGTCCGTCTGAACTGCAATAGTCCCTAAGGGAAGAAAGTCGTTGAGGGCTTGCAACGTTAAAAGCACTGCTCTCATCTCTAGGACATTTATGTGCAGATGGTATTCTATGGGTTGCCAAGTCCCATGGACCATCCTGCCCTGATAATGCCCCCACCCACCTGATCAGAGAGGCATCCGTAGTGACTGTGGCAACCGGAACTGGGGGAAGAAACAGTCGGCCCTGATGGAGCAGAGGAGAAGACATCCACCAGGTTAGATGACTCTTGCATGACTGCATGACAAAAATCTCGTGACTCATGGGGAGTTGCTGGAATGACCATTGAGCGAACAACATCCACTGCAGAAGACGCATGTGGAAGCGGGCTAATGGCAGAAGAACAATGGCTGCAGCCATAAGACCCAGAACCTTCAGGACAAATTTGGCTCTGATCTTCTTGCTGAGTAATATGATCTGAACATACTTCTGAATGTCCAGAATTCTTCGTTCTGTGAGTCTGGCTGACATGCTGACAGTGTCTAATTCTGCGCCTATAAAGGTAATAGATTGGGAAGGCGACAGAGAAGATTTTTTGAAATTTATTGAAATCCCCAATTGCTTGCAGGTTTGCAGAGTGTGGTCTCTGGCCTTGAGAAGTTGATGCCTGGTGGTGGCGGAGAGGAGCCAGTCGTCTAGATACGGAAACACCTGGAATCCTTGACATCTCAGATGAGCCGTAACCACTGCCATGCATTTGGTAAACACTCTGGGGGCTGTAGTGAGGCCAAAGGGCAGGGCTCTGAATTGAAAATGACTGGATCCCAGCCGAAAGCAGAGAAACCTTCTGGAGCGCCTGTGAATCTTTATATGATAGTACGCATCCTGAAGGTCTATTGAGCACATCCAGTTGTCCTTGCCCAAAAAGGGTAGAATGGACTGAAGCGTGACCATCCGGAACCTTGCCTTCTTGACAAACTTGTTTAGTTTGCTGAGGTCTAAAATTGGTCTCCAATCTCCCGTCCTTTTGGGGACCAAAAAGAATCTTGAGTAGGTGCCGGATCCTACTTGGTCTGCTGGCACTATTTGGATGGCTCTTTTTGCTAGGAGTTTTGATACCTCCTGTTGTGCCAATTCCCTTAGACCGGGTGAGACGTCTGGAAGGGAATGATGAGGAACGGGATACCTCTCGACAGGGATATTGTAGCCCTCGGATATGATTGACTGTACCCATTTGTCTTGAGAGAGGGAATGCCAGGCTATTGGGTACAGCGACAATCTTCCCCAGACTGCCTCCAAGGGTGGGCAGTCGGGCAACACCTCGGGGATGCTGGAAGGGTTTATCAGGGAGAGTCTCCCTGCTACCCTGATTCTGCGGACCCCCTCAACCCCTAGGGCGGCGCCTATTATTATTACCCCCTCTGCCTCTGGGGGTAAACTGACCAGGTGTGCCCGGCGTGACTCCTTGAGATTTACGGAACCACATTTTCCCTCCCTTCTGACCCTTTGGATAGGGTCTTGAAGGGGTGGAGAAATGGACTCCTACGGCAGAAAGGATCTTGCCGTCTTGCTCACACCTGGTCAATGTATCCTTCACCTGAGGCCCGAACAAAGCCGAACCGTCAAAGGGGGTATTGGTGAAGGACGCCTTAAAAGGGTCTGCAAAATTACAAAGCCGCATCCAGTGCCACTCCTGTGCCTGCGGCCCTACTCGCCCCATCGGCTGCATAAGAAATGAGTCTAATGGAGGAGTTAGTCAAAGAATTGAGGATTCCTAGCTGTGAGGCAATCTTTTCCTGAACCCCAGTGGACGAAGGATCCTGAACCACTTCACCTAGTTCCTTGAGAATGTCTCTCTGAAGTCTGGTAAAGTGACAAAGGTAGTTCAGCGAACGCATAGCAAAGGTCGCTGAAGAAAACATCCGCTTGCCGTACCTATCCATGGTCCTAGAATCCTTATTAGGAGGATGGACAGGTACCAAAGGATCAGCAAGTTCCTTCTTGGTGGCCGCCGCCACCACCATAGCATCAACAGGAATGCCCATAGAAAGAAACTGTTTGTCTGCAGGGGCTGTAATGAATTTGGAGGGCCTCCTAGGAACTGGTTCCACAGAATCCGGGGCTGCCCACGCCTTACGAGCCACTACTTGCATGAGTGGGTCGAAAGGCGGAGACACCCAGGAGGTGGAGGGTCGAGATCCGAAAGCCTCCAGGTATACCGACTCATCCTCGGAGGGGTTAATGGAAGGCCAGTTCCCCCTCTGCTTAAGGAGTTCCAGGATGTCTGAAAAGGAGACATCCTCAGAGGGGGACCGTGGGGAACCCTCCGACTCATCTAAGTCGGTATCTGATGTAGTAGACTCAGGGGAGTCTGTGTGCTTCCTCTTACATGTCCTCTTACGCGGGGGTTCTGCTGCAGGATCAGGAGAAACCTCGGAAGAGGAAGTTATTCCCAATGGGGAAACCTGGGGCGATGGATCTCTGGGTCCGGGAGCAAGAGACTGGCAAGAGACATCAACAGGCACCGAAGATGGAGGAGCTAAAGGAATAGACCGTTGACCTAGCTCGGGGGCTAGGACCCTCCTCATCACCTCGAAGGCTCCTCTCCCAGGGAGGCCAGAAGACTCCCGCCCCGAAGAAACAGGAATCCCCGGCCCCACCGAAAGAGAAGGCTCCGAAGCCGATGTAGGTGCCGAGCTCACCAATGCCGAAGCTCCAAGAGGGAGAGCAGGGTCGGACAAGGGTCCGATGCCACTCGCCCCCTCGGAGCCGACAAGGGAGACCCGATGACCGGATCCCTAAAACGAAGGTCTGATGGAGGAGATTGGAGCCGAAGATGTCAGAGCCAAAAGGGGAAGTATCGGCTCCGGCGCACCCACGGTCACCGTTCCGAGAAGCTCTGGCTCCGAACTCTGAAGGAGAGTCGGAGGAGGAAGTTCGGGGGGAAGAGAAATAGCAGACGTCTGTTGAGACGGGCTATGGAGCATTTGGGCTAGTGCCTGTGACTTCAACAGTCTGCTTACCACCCTCTCTAAATCATGATCTGATAGCCTGGAAGATCTTGAAGATTGGCTCCGATGGCTCCGCTCCGACAAAAGAGGAGATCCTGGTGCCGAACGAATCGACTCCAAGGAAGGAGACCGAGATCTCTTCCTGTATGGAGCCATCGGAGCCGATGACCCCTCGGCTCCAGATGGAGCCGAAGACTTGTCGGCTCCAATACTGGATAAAGACACATCGGCTCCGTCCGGAGCCGACAAAGTAATGGGTGTTTGTGTGTCGGAGCCGGACAGAGCCGACACAACAATCTCCAAAAAAGAAAGAAGGAGTCGGAGCCACAGCCAAAGGCTTAGAAACTACAGCCTGGGCTCTAGATGGCTTAGAGGGTTTAACCGACCCAGCCTTGGTCGGAGAACCCTCTGGCTTTAACAAGCCACGAAGAATTAATTTATTTCTTCGTTCCTGCAGGACTCTCTGGCTAAAGGAGTGACAAATGGCACAGGAGTCCTGCAGGTGTAAAGGCCCCAGGCAATACACACAAGAAGTGTGACCGTCTGTCAGAGACATTTTTTGACAGCACGAGTCACACTTCTTGAAGCCTGAGACCTTTACCTCTTTAGACATAATAATGTCCAAAAACAGACAGACACACAACAGTCACACAGTTAATCCCCAAAAACACACACACACAACCTGACAGGAATTAACTGAGGGGGAGGCTTAAGGCCTGAAGGAATAAATCCTAACGTAAAGGAAGGGAATATAGGGTAGGAGATAAGTATAAGTATAAATAATATACCCAATAAAGGACAAATAGAAAATAAGGGAAAAAACTCTGACTAATCTTGAAGAAATTGAAACTTTACCTGAGCTGGTAAAAAAGGAGACCTCTTCGCGAAGCGGCAAACGAGATCTGAGGTAGTCACGTCTTGCAGCATGGGATATAGGGTTGCCTCGAGCTGGTAAAATGGGTTCTCGAGCTTAGCAAGTGCCGAGTCGGAGCCGAGGATCGGCTCCGAACCCATCCAGCAAGAATGAAGGCGAGTTTGACAACTTAACATCACTCATTTAAATAGTTACATCATCTAGCAACAACCAATCAAATTCCTTGATACATTAATAAACAATTAACTGAAGTAATTAGTCTAAAATAATTATTCTAAAATAAAACTTCTTACTAAACTGTTCCAGTTGCTTTAAAAACAACACATATATTTTGTAAAAATGTGTATATGTATATATATATATATATATATATAAACTCCTACCACATACAAAACTCTATGAATATTATGTATATATTATACTATTACACCTATATCTATTTGTACAATTGTAAATTACTACATACAAATAAATAAATATATATATATATATATATATATATATATATATATATATATATATATTTATGCAAGTTTTTTATATAAATAAATAAATATTCAACATATATACTTATTTCAAAATAAAAAATGA